>NC_091997.1:58962763-59005263 GCF_044704955.1 Pristiophorus japonicus
AAAGGGAGGGAGGGAGGGAGGGGGAAAGGAGGGAGGGAGGGAGGGAGGGAGGGAGGGGGAAAGGGAGGGAGGGAGGGAGGGGGAAAGGGAGGGAGGGAGGGAGGGGGAAAGGGAGGGAGGGAGGGAGGGGAAAGGGAGGGAGGGAGGAGGGGGAAGGGAGGGAGGGGGAAAGGGAGGGAGGGAGGAGGGGGAAGGGGAGGGAGGGAGGGAGGGGGAAAGGGAGGGAGGGAGGGAGGGGGAAAGGGAGGGAGGGGGAAAGGGAGGGAGGGGGAAAGGGAGGGAGGGGAGGGAAAGGGAGGGAGGGGGAAAGGGAGGGAGGGGGAAAGGGAGGGAGGGGAGGGGGAGGGGAAGGGAGGGAGGGGAGGGAGGGGAAAGGGAGGGAGGGAGGGAGGAAAGGGAGGGAGGGAGGGGGAAAGGGAGGGAGGGGAGGGAGGGGGAAAGGGAGGGAGGGAGGGAGGGAGAAAGGGAGGGAGGGAGAAAGGGAGGGAGGGAGAAAGGGAGGGAGGGAGAAAGGGAGGGAGGGGGAAAGGGAGAGGGAGGGAGGGGAAAGGGGAGAGGAGGGAGGGGGAAAGGGAGAGGGAGGGAGAGGGAGAGGGAGGGAGAGGGAGAGGGAGGGAGGAGGGAAAGGGAGAGGGAGGGAGGGGGGAGAGGAGGGAGGGGGAAAGGGAGAGGGAGGGAGGGGGAAAGGGAGAGGGAGGGAGGGGGAAAGGGAGAGGGAGGGAGGGGGAAAGGGAGAGGGAGGGAGGGGGAAAGGGAGAGGGAGGGAGGGGAAAGGGAGAGGGAGGGGAAAGGGGAGAGGAGGAGGGGGAGAGGGAGGGAGGGAGGGGGAGAGGGAGGGAGGGAGGGGAGAGGGAGGGAGGGAGGGGGAGAGGGAGGGAGGGGGAGGGGGAGGAGGGAGGGGAGAGGAGGGAGGGGGGAGGGAGGGAGGGAGGAGGGAGGGAGGGAGGGAGAGGGAGGGGGAAGAGGGAGGGAGGGAGGGGGAGAGGAGGGGGGGAGAGGGAGGGAGGGAGGGGGAGAGGGAGGGAGGGGGAGAGGGAGGGAGGGGGAGAGGGAGGGAGGGAGGGAGGGAGGGAGGGGGAGAGGGAGGGAGGGAGGGGGAGAGGGAGGGAGGGAGGGGAGAGGGAGGGAGGGGAGAGGGAGGGGGAGAGGGAGGGAGGGAGGGAGGGGGAGAGGGGAGGGGGGGAGAGGGAGGGAGGGAGGGGAGGGGAGAGGGGAGGGAGGGAGGGGAGAGGGAGGGAGGGAGGGAGAGGGAGGGAGGGGGAGAGGGAGGGAGGGAGGGGGGGAGAGGGAGGGCGGGGGGGGAGAGGGAGGGAGGGGGGGAGGGGAGGGAGGGAGGGAGGGAGGGAGGGAGGGGGAGAGGGAGGGAGGGAGGGAGGGGAGGGAGGAGGGGGGAGTGAGGGGGGAGGGAGGGAGGGAGGGAGAGAGGGAGGGAGGGGGGAGGGGGGAGGGAGGGAGGGGGGAGGGAGGGGGGAGGGAGGGAGGAGGGAGGGGGAGGGAGGGAGGGAGGGAGGAGGGAGGGGGGGGGAGGGAGAGAGGGGGTTAGAGGGGGGAGGGGAGGGGGAGGGGGAGGAGGGAGGGAGGGGGAGGGGGAGGGGGAGAGGAGGGAGAGGGAGAGGGAGGGAGGGGGGAGAGGGAGGGAGGGGGAGAGGGAGGGAAGGGGGGGGGGAGAGGGAGGGAGGGGGGGAGGGAGAGGGAGAGGGAGGGAGGGGGAGAGGGAGGGAGGGGGGGAGGGAGAGGGAGGGAGGGAGGGGGAGAGGGAGAGGGAGGGAGGGGGAGGGAGGGAGGTGAGGGAGGGAGGGAGGGGGGTGAGGGAAGGAGGGAGGGGGGTGATTGAAGGAGGTGAGAGGGGGGTGAGGGAAGGAGGGGGAGTGAGGGTGAGGGGGGGAGGGAGGGTGAGGGAGGGAGGAGCGTGAGGGAGGGAGGGAGGGGGGTGAGGGAGGGAGGGAGGGGTGTGAGGGAAGGAGGGAGGGGGGTGAGGGAGGAGGTGAGAGGGGGGGTGAGGGAAGGAGGTGAGAGGGGGAGGGAGGGAGGGGGAGGGAGGGAGGGAGGGGGGAGGGAGGGAGGGGGAGAGAGGGGGGGGAGGGAGGAGGGGGAGAGGGGGGAAAGAGGGGGGGGAGGGGGGGAGGGAGGGAGGGAGGGGAGGAGGGAGGGGGAGGGGGAGAGGGGGAGAGGGGGAGGGGGGAGGGGGAGAGGGGGGAGGGGGGAGGGGGAGGGGGAGAGAGGGGGGAGGGGGAGAGAGGGGGGAGAGAGGGGGGGGAGAGGGGGGGGGAGGGGAGGGAGGGGGGGGGGGGGAGAGGGAGGGGGGGGGGAGGGAGGGAGGGGAGGGGAGAGGGGGGGGGAGGGAGGGGGAGGGGGGAGGGGGGAAAGAGAGGGAGAGGGGGAGGGGGGGAAGAGAGGGAGAGGGGGGAGGGGGGAAGAGAGGGAGGGGGGGAAGAGAGGGAGAAGGGGGGAAGAGAGGGAGAGGGGGGGAAGAGAGGGAGAGGGGGGAAGAGAGGGAGAGGGGGGAAAGAGAGGGGGAGGGGAAAGAGAGGCGGCAGACGCATCAGCATCCAGAGTCGACATGGCCATGGTCAGGGTCGCAGGGAGGAGACCACTCTATCCATGGAACACATCCTCGTGATGGCCTGCTTGAGCTGCACTACCCCATCCTCTCTGATATTGTGGAAAGAGTGCCTGCAGGACTGCCAGTACCTCACACATTTGCTGCTGTCCCTCAATGATTATCCTTTTCAGCGACGCCCCAGGGTTCAGCATCTCTGTCCAGCTGAGCAGAGGTTGGAGAGAATTGTGCCCTCTGACGCAGACTGTCCACAGCAATCCGTTACCACTCTCTGGTGTCTGGTAAGCATGTGTCCTTTGACAGTGCACTCTCAGAAGGAATGAGCTCCTCCGAGGAACCTCGCCATCACTGTCAAAGCGTTTCCCACATTACAACAGTGGCTACACTCCAAAAGTATTTTGTCGGCTGTAAAGCACTTTGAGACGTCCGGTGGTCATGAAAGGTGCTATATAAATGCAAGTCTTTCTTTCTTTCTCAATGCTGGGGCTGTTGTTCTTCGCGTGATGGCCCGAGAGGAGAGAAGAGACGGATATGATTTAGTGATGGGAATGCACAAATATTCAAATACACATGATTAAGGTGATCATATTTAATTCGGAGCTGAAATCAAGTCAACATGACTTGGTTTTGTAGCAGTTATGGATCGATGAGATTAATGCCGTTACTATGGCAGTGAAGTCTGAGTCTCTCCAGTGCTCACTTATAGCCAAAGACTCCTGTTCGGCACTTGTGAGCACCACGATACGTGGCAGCCTGTCTCTGGTCCTTGCCCTCTCCCTTGTATTTTGGGCTCTCTTCTCCATGTGTTCAGCCGATGGATGCAGTTCATTCAGTGAGGATGACTATCAGGCAGAGGCATGAGAGGCACAGGTAGCATTTGAGGATGTGTGCTGAGAATCTGGGAGCTGACTGAGGAGGGATCACATTATGTAAGGTTTGGGATGAGTGGCAGTGGAGGATGGAGGAAGCGGGAGGTGAAGAAGTGCACAGAAACGGAACGATGGGTGTTCTTGACATTTAAGTGGGTGTGCGCAGTGATGTGATGAGGTACGCTTGACAAGGCAGAGTGAGGGAGGGGCACGAGAGGATATCGATGAATCTTCAATTTTGCTCACCTTTCCAGACCTGGTTCGGTCATTAAAATGCTTTCTGCAGTTTTTCGAAGTCCTCTTGATCACAGTCCTGCTGCTCACCTCTTGGGCCACCTCCATCCACACCTTCTTTATGCCAGCAGTTAATGTTTCCCATTGCGAAGGAACAGGACCTATTTCCTTATGCTTACTGCACCCAGCAGTACATCTGGGGGCAGCCTTTAGAAACATAGACATTTACAGCGCAGGAGGAGGCCATTTTGGCCCATCGTGTCTGTGCCGGCCGACAAAGAGTCGCACGGCCCTCAGTCACCAACCCCGAAGGTTACCGATAAACCTATGAACAATGTACAATGCTGGACAGATAAAGAGCACCAGCCCAACGAGTCTGACCCGACACAACCGCGACACCCCAAGCATCGCAACATTTTACATTTCATCCCACACAGAGCGATCTCCTGGGAGAGGCAGAAAAACAGCTAAAAACCCAGGCCAATTGGGGGAAAATAAATCTGGGAAAAATTCCTCTCTGACCCATCCAGGTGATCAAAACTACTCCAGGAGATCACTCTGGCCATATTAGATTCCCTGAAGTACTTACCATCGTATCTGCGCCAGCCAACAGGCGTTTATCCAGTTTAATCCTTCTTACCAGCTCTAAGTCCGTAAAGTGCCCATCCAAGCACCTTTTAAACATGGTGAGGGATTCTGCCTCGACCACCTTTCCAGGCAGTGAGTTCCAGACGCTCATAACCCTCTTCGTAAAGAAGCTTTGCCTCAAATCCCCTCTAAACCATCCACCAACCACCTTAAACCTATGCCCCTCATAATTGACCCCTCCACCAAGGGAAATAAGCCCCTCACAATGTTGTACACCTCAATGAGGTCTCCCCTCAGCCTCCTCTGTTCCAAGGAGAACAAACCCAGCCTATCCAATCTGTCCTCATACCCAAGATTCTTCATTCCAGGCAGCATCCTAGTAAATCTCCTCTGCACCCTCTCTAGTGCAATCACGTCCTTCCGATAATACGGCGACCAGAACTGCACGCAGTACTCCAGCTGTGGCCTAATCAGTGTATTATACAATTTAAGCATAACCTCCCTACTCTTGTATTCGATGCCTCGGCCAATAAAGGCAAGCATTCCGTATGCCTTCTTAACCACCTTATCCACCTGGCCTGCTACTTTCAGGGATCTATGGACAAGCACTCCAAGGTCCCTTTGTCCATCTACACTATTAAGCGGCCGACCGCTTAATTTGTATAACCTTTCCTTATTAGCCCTCCCCAAGTGCATTCTCCAAATTAAATTCCATTTGCCACTGTTCTGTCCACCTGACCAGTAGATTGATATCCTCCTGCAGCCCATGACTGTCCTCTTCATTATGAACCACACAGCAAATTTTATTGTCATTTGCAAACTTCTTAATCATACCCCCATATTCAAATCTCGATCATTGATGTATACCACAAAAAGCAAGGGACCCAGTACTGAGCCCTGTGGAACCCCACTGGAAATATCCTTCCAGTCACAAAAACATCCATCAACCATTACCTTTTGCTTCCTGCCTCTGAGCCAATTCTGGATCCAACTTGCCACTTTGCCCTGGATCCCATGGGCTTTTACTTTCGTGACCAGTCCGCCATGTGCGACCTTATCAAAAGCTTTGCTAAAATTCATATACACGACATCAGACGCACTGCCCACATCGACCCTCTTGGTTACCTCCTCGAAAAATTCAATCAAGTTAATCAAACACGACGTTTCCCTTAACAAATCCATGCTGACTGTACTTGATTAATTACAAGTTGATGAATTACAACTCCAGGGTGCCTTGTTACTCTGGAGGTGTAATAAACAAGACTAAGGTCACACTAAGTTTAGCTCACAGTACTCAGCCTCGTGGAGTTCTTCCACACACAACAGAAGTCATGTTTGACAGTTTGCTGGAATTCTTTGAGGATGTAACGAACAGGGTGGATAAAGGGGAACCAGTGGATGTGGTGTATTTGGACTTCCAGAAGGCATTTGACAAGGTGCCACAGAAAAGGTTACTGCACAAAATAAAAGTTCACGGGGTTGGGGGTAATATATTAGCATGGATAGAGGATTGGCTAACGAACAGAAAACAGAGTGTCAGGATAAATGGTTCGGTCTCGGGTTGGCAATCAGTAACTCGTGGGGTGCCGTAGGGATCAATGCTGGGACCCCAACTATTTACAATCTATATTAACGACTTGGACGAGGGACCGAGTGTAATGTAGCCAGGTTTGCTGATGATACAAAGATGGGAGGAAAAGCAATGTGTGAGGAGGATGCTAAAAATCTGCAAAAGGACATGGACAGGCTAACTGAATGGGCAAAAATTTGGTAGATGGAATATAATGTTGGAAAGTGTGAGGTCATGCTCTTTAATTTTTTTTCTGCCAAAGTGCAAGTTATTATTTAAATGGAGAAAGATTGCAAAGTGCTGCAGTACAGCGGGACCTGGGGGTAGTTGTGCATGAAACACAAAAGGATAGTATGCAGGTACAGCAAGTGATCAGGAAGGCCAATGGAATCTTGGCCTTTATTGCAAAGGGGATGGAGTATAAAAGCAGAGACGTCTTGCTGCAGTTATACAGGGTATTGGTGAAGTCACACCTGGAATACTGCGTGCAGTTTTGGTTTCCGTATTTAAGAAAGGATATACTTGCTTTGGAGGAAGTTCAGAGAAGGTTCACAAGGTTGATTCCGGAGATGAGGGGGATGACTTATGAGGAAAGGTTGAATAGGTTGGGCCTCTGCTCATTGGAATTCAGAAGAATGAGAGATGATCTTATCGAAACGTATAAGATTACAAGGGCGCTTGACAAGGTGGATGCAGAGAGGATGTTTCCACGGATAGGGGAGACTAGAACTAGGGAGCATAATCTTACAATAAGGGACCACCCATTTAAAACTGAGATGAGAAGAAATTTCTTCTCTCAGAAGGTTGTAAATCTGTGGAATTCGCTGCCTCAGAGAGCTGTGGAAGCTAGGACATTGAATAAATTTGAGAGAGAGAGAGAGAGTTTCTTAAATGAAAAGGGAATAAGGGGTTATGGGGAGCGGGCAGAGAAGTGGACCTGAGTCCATGATTGGATCAGCCATGATTGTATTAAATGGCGGAGCAGGATCGAGGGGCCATATGGCCTATTCCTGCTTCTATTTCTTATATTCCTATGCACTAAGCCAATTTTGGATCCAACTAGCCACTTTGCCCTGAATCCCATGGGCTTTTACCTTCGTGACCAGTCTGCCATGTGAGACCTTATCAAAAGCTTTGCTAAAATCCATATATACTACATCATACGCACTCGCCTCATCAATACTACATCATACGCACTCGCCTCATCAATCCTCCTGATTACCGCCTCCAAAAATTCAATCAGGTTAGTCAAACACGATCTTCCCTTAACAAATCGGTGCTGACTGTCCCTGATTGATCCTTGTCTTTCTAAATGTAGATTTATCCTGTCCTTCAGGATTTTTTCTAATAATTTTCCCACCACTGAGGTAAGGCTGACAGGCCTGTAATTACTCGACCTATCCCTTTCTCCCTTCTTAATCAAGGGTACGACATGAGCAATCCTCCAGTCCTCCGGCACCCTGTCTGAATCCAAAGAAGACTGGAAAGTAATGGTCAAGGCCTCTGCTATTTCCCCTTCTGCTTCGCTGAACAGCCTGGGATGCATTTCATTCGGGCCTGGGGAATTATCCACTTTCAAAGCTGCCAAACACCTTAATACCTCCTCTCTCACGATGTTTATTTCATCCAGAATTTCACACTCCTCCTCGATAGCAGTAACTGCATTACATAAGAACACAAGAATTAGGAACAGGAGGAGGCCATCTAGCCCCTCGAGCCTGCTCCGCCATTCAACAAGATCATGGCTGATCTGGCCGTGGACTCAGCTCCACTCACCCGCCCGCTCCCCGTAACCCTTCATTCCCTTATTGGTTAAAAATCTATCGATCTGTGATTTGAATACATTCAATGAGCTAGCCTCAACTGCTTCCTTGGGCAGAGAATTCCACAGATTCACAACCCTCTGAGAGAAGAAATTCCTTCTCAACTCGGTTTTAAATTGGCTCCCCCGTATTTTGAAGGCTGTGCCCCCTAGTTCTAGTCTCCCCGACCAGTGGAAACAACCTCTCTGCCTCTACCTTGTCTATCCCTTTTATTATTTTAAATGTTTCGATAAGATCATCACTCATCTTTCTGAACTCCAATGAGTAAAGACCCAGTCTACTCAATCTATTATCATAAGGTAACCCTCTCATCTCCGGAATCAGCCTCGTGAATCGTCTCTGTACCCACTCCAAAGCTAGTATATCCTTCCTTAAGTAAGGTGACCAAAACTGCACGCAGTACTCCAGGTGCAGCCTCACCAATACCCTATACAGTTTCAGCAGGACCTCCCTGCTTTTGTACTCCATCCCTCTCGCAATGAAGGCCAACATTCCGTTCGCCTTCCTGATTACCTGCTGCACCTGCAAACTAACTTTTTCGGATTCATGCACAAGGACCCCCAGGTCCCTCTGCACCGCAGCATGTTATCATTTCTCCCCATTCAAATAATATTCTCTTTTACTGTTTTTTTTTTCCCCAAGGTGAATGACCTCACATTTTCCGACATTGTATTCCATCTGCCAAACCTTAGCCCATTCGCTTAACCTATCTAAATCTCTTTGCAGCCTCTCTGTGTCCTCTACACAACCCGCTTTCCCACTAATCTTTGTGTCATCTGCAAATTTTGTTACACTACACTCTGTCCCCTCTTCCAGGTCATCTATGTATATTGTAAACAGTTGTGGTTCCAGCACCGATCCCTGTGGCACACCACTAACCACCGATTTCCAACCCGAAAAGGACCCATTTATCCCGACTCTCTGCTTTCTGTTAGCCAGCCAATTCTCTATCCATGCTAAAACATTTCCTCTGACTCCGCGTACCTTTATCTTCTGCAGTAACCTTTGGTGTGGCACCTTATCGAATGTCTTTTGAAAATCTAAATACACCACATACATCGGTACACCTCTATCCACCATGCTCGTTATATCCTTAAAGAATTCCAGTAAATTAGTTAAACATGATTTCCCCTTCATGAATCCATGTTGCGTCTGCTTGATTGCACTATTCCTATCTAGATGTCCCGCTATTTCTTCCTTAATGATAGCTTCAAGCATTTTCCCCACTACAGATGTTAACCTAACCGGCCTATAGTTACCTGCCTTTTGTCTGCCCCCTTTTTTAAACAGAGGCGTTACATTAGCTGCTTTCCAATCCGCTGGTACCTCCCCAGAATCCAGAGAATTTTGGTAGATTATAACGAATGCATCTGCTATAACTTCCGCCATCTCTTTTAATACCCTGGGATGCATTTCATCTGGACCAGGGGACTTGTCTACCTTGAGTCCCATTAGCCTGTCCAGCACTACCCCCCTAGTGATAGTGATTATCTCAAGGTCCTCCCTTCCCACATTCCCGTGATCAGCAATTTTTGGCATGGTTTTTGTGTCTTCCACTATGAAGACCGAAGCAAAATAATTGTTTAAGGTCTCAGCCATTTCCACATTTCCCATTATTAAATCCCCCTTCTCATCTTCTAAGGGACCAACATTTACTTTCGTCACTCTTTTCCGTTTTATATATCGGTAAAAGCTTTTACTATCTGTTTTTATGTTTTGCGCAAGTTTACATTCGTAATCTATCTTTCCTTTCTTTATTGCTTTCTTAGTCATTCTTTGCTGTCGTTTAAAATTTTCCCGATCTTCTCGTTTCCCACTAACCTTGGCCACCTTACACGCATTGGTTTTTAATTTGATACTCTCCTTTATTTCCTTGGTTATCCACGGCTGGTTATCCCTTCTTTTACCGCCCTTCTTTTTCACTGAAATATATTTTTGTTGAGCACTATGAAAGAGCTCCTTAAAAGTCCTCCACTGTTCCTCAATTGTGACACCGCTTAGTCTGTGTTCCCAGTCTACTTTAGCCAACTCTGCCCTCATCCCACTGTAGTCCCCTTTGTTTAAGCATAGTATGCTCGTTTGAGACACTTCCTCACCCTCAATCTGTATTACAAATTCAACCATACTGTGACCACTCATTCCGAGAGGATCTTTTACGAGGAGATCATTTATTATTCCTGTCTCATTACACAGGACCAGATCTAAGATAGCTTGCTCCCTTGTAGGTTCTGTAACATACTGTTCTAAGAAACAATCCCGTATGCATTCTATGAATTCCTCCTCAAGGCTACCCCGTGCGATTTGATTTGACCAATCGATATGTAGGTTAAAATCCCCCATGATTACTGCCGTTCCTTTTTCACATGCCTCCATTATTCCCTTGATAATTGCCTGCCCCACCGTGAAGTTATTATTTGGGGGCCTATATACTATGCCCACCAGTGACTTTTTCTCCTTACTATCTCTAATCTCCACTCACAATGATTCAACATTTTGTTCATTAGAGCCAATATCGTCTCTCACAACTGCCCTGATTACATCCTTTATTAATAGAGCTACCCCACCTCCTTTCCCTTCTTGTCTATCTTTCCAAATTGTCAGATACCCCTGTATGTTTAATTCCCAGTTTTGGCCCCCCTGCAACCACGTTTCTGTAATGGCCACCAAATCATACCCATTTGTAATGATTTGTGCCGTCAACTCATTTACTTTATTTCGAATGCTGCGTGTGTTTAGGTAGAGTGTTTTAATACTAGTTTTTAAACCATGATTTTTAGTTTTGACCCCTCCTGCAGCCCCTTTATATTCATACATATTGTCCCTTCCTATCACCTGTGGTTTACACTTACCCCAGTGCTACTCTGCTCTGTTACCTCCTGCCTTTTGCATTCTTTCTTGAGGTCCTGTTCATCTGAGCTCTCACCCACTCTAACTAGCTCAGAGCCGTCTCCTGGATTCCGAATACTCCTTGCATTGAGGCACTGAGGTTTCATGTTTGCCTTTTTATTACACTTTGACCCTTTAGAATTTTACTGTGCAGTGGCCCTTTTTGTTTTTATCCTTGGGTTTTTCTGCCCTCCACTTTTACTCATCTCCTTTCTGTCTTTTGCTTTTGTCTCCATTTTGTTCCCTCTGTCTCCCTGCATTGGTTCCCATCCCCCTGCCATATTAGTTTAACTCCTCCCCAACAGCACTAGCAAACACTCCCCCTTGGACATTGGTTCTGGTCCTGCCCAGGTGCAGACCGTCCGGTTTGTACTGGTCCCACCTCCCCCAGAACCGGTTCCAATGCCCCAGGAATTTGAATCCCTCCCTGCTGCACCACTGCTCAAGCCATGCATTCATCTGAGCTATCCTGCGATTCCTACTCTGATTAGCTCGTGGCACTGGTAGCAATCCAGAGATTACTACTTTTGAGGTCCTACGTTTTAATTTATCTCCGAGCTCCTTAAATTCGTCTCGTAGGACCTCATCCCTTTTTTTACCTATATCGTTGGTACCAATGTGCACTACGACAACTGGCTGTTCACCCTCCCTTTTCAAAATGTCCTGTACCCGCTCCGAGACATCCTTGACCCTTGCACCAGGGAGGCAACATACCATCCTGGAGTCTCGGTTGCGGCCGCAGAAACGCCTATCTATTCCCCTTACCACTGAATCCCCTATCACTATCGCTCTCCCACTCTTTTTACTGCCCTCCTGTGCAGCAGAGCCAGCCATGGTGCCATGAACTTGGCTGCTGCCCTCCCCTGATGAGTCATCCCCCTCAACAGTACTCAAAGTGGTGTATCTGTTTTGCAGGGGCATGACTGCAGGGGACCCCTGCACTCCCGTCCTTGCACTGCTCTTCCTGTTGGTCTTCCATTCCCTATCTGGCTGTGGACCCTTCACCTGCGGTAAGACCAACTCGCTACACGTGCTACTCACTTCATTCTCAGCATCGTGGATGCTCCAGAGTAAATCCACCCTCAGCTCCAATTCCGCAACGCGGACTGTCAGGAGCTGGAGGCGAATACACTTCCCGCACACGTAGTCGTCAGGGACACCGGAAGTGTCCGAGTTCCCACATGGTACAGGAGGAGCATATCACGTGACCGAGCTCTCCTGCCATGACTTAACCCTTAGATACACTTAAATTGGCAACAATGCTAAAGTTGACTACTGTTATAGAAGAGAAAAAAGAAAAACTATTTACCAATCACCAGCCACTTTCCTTTGTGAAAACAGATGCAAAGTATTCATTAAGAACCATACCAACATCTGCCTACACACAAAGATTACCCTCTCTAAAAGGCCCTACCCTTTCTTTTGTTATCCTCTTGCTCTTAATATATTTATCGAACATCTTTGGGTTTTCCTTGATTTTACTTGCCAAAAATTGTTCATGCTCTCTCTTAGCATTCCTAATATCATTTTTAATTTCACCTCTGAACTTTCTATATTCCTCCAGAGATTCTACAGTTTTTAGCCGTCGGTATATGACATAAGCGTCCCTTTTTTTTTTATCCTCCCTGTAAGTCCCTCGACATCCAGGGGGCCCTAGAATTATTATTCACACCCTTTTTCTTTCAGGGCAAATGTTTGGCCTGAGCCTTCCGGATCTCCTCCTTGAATGCCTCCCACTATTCCGACACTGATTTCCAGTCTACTGTGATCAAATCATTTTCAACTTAGCAAAGTTAGCTTTTCCACAATTTGGGACTTTTATTCCTGGGCTATCCTTGTCCTTATCCATAGCTACCTTAAATCTGACTGAATTATGGTCACTGGCACCCAAGTGCTCTCCCACTAATACCCCTTCCACCTGCCCAGCTTCATTCCCCAAAACTAAATCCAGAACCGCCCCCTCCCATGTTGGGCTTATTACATACTGACTAAAAATGTTCTCTTAAATGCATTTTAGGAATTCCGAACCCACTATATTTGTCCCAATCAATATTAGGATAATTGAATCCCCCACTATTACTGCCCTATGGTTTTTGCACTTGACAGCAATTTGCCGACATATTTGCTCCTCTATCTCCCTTCCACTGTTTGGGGGTCTATAATACACGGACAGCAATGTGATCGCTCCTTTTTTATTTTTCAGTTCGACCCATATGGCCTCATTTGAGATCCCTCTAACATATCATCTCTCCTCACTGCTGTAATCATATCTTTAAATCAGTACCGCGAACCCTCCCTTTTTACCCCCCTCTCTGTCATGTCTAAAAATCCTGTAAGCAGGAATATTGAGCTGCCAAACCTCTTTCCGCCATGTCTCTGCAATGGCTCTAATGTCATACTCCCAAGTGTCTATCTGTGCTCTCAGCTCATCCGCCTTATTCACCATACTCCTTGCATTAAAGTATATACCATTTAGCACAGGAATTCCTCCTTGATTACTACTTACCAACCCTTGTTTCCTCTGTCTTACAGATTTGCTTTCGACATTCTTGCTTTCCAATTTCAGCTTTACTTCCTCCCCTATTGTTCTCAGGTTCCCATCCCCCTCTTTGATTCAACTTGTACTTCACACAACACAATGCACAGAACGCCAAAACTCCTCCACCATTGTAGCTGTGCATTGGCCCTTTAAATAGTTGAGGTGAAATCATGTCATGTGGGTTTGTATCATGACCACTTGCCATCCACTGTCGTTCCCCTGCCCCCACTCATATCCCACCTCTGCATTGCTATTGGGCACATAGAATCAGACAGCACAGAAGGAGGCCATGACTGCCCCCCTCCCCCACCGACCCCTCACACTCCCATTACCTGCCCCAGAGCATTTCCCACCCGATTGGCAGGTTTTGGCTCCCTATCAGGTTGGCTTCTATGCAGGGATCATGTTTAAAAAAAACAGACGTCATGGAGTTAAAACTCCGGGTTTCTCCAGACTTCCGGGTTTCCCAACCAAAACCTCTCCTCCTTGCTACACAACCCGCCCCAGTAAATATCAGGGCCCAAGTGTCAAAATGGGGTAGAGGAGCAGAGGGATCTGTGGGTACGAGATATTCAAATCACTAATGGGGTTCATTTCCAGACGGATAGAATAGAAAAGCAGAGAAGTTATATTAAACTTATATTAGACCCCTGTTGTGCATAGTTCTGGTCTCCATATTATAAAAAGGATATAAAGGCAAAGAAGGTGCAAAAAGATTCACAAGGATGATACCAGAACTAAAGGGTTACAACTATCAGGAAAGATTGAACAAGCTGGGGCCCTTTTCTCTAGAAAAGCGAAGACTGAGGAGTGACCTTATAACTATTTCCTAACATGCTATTCATGACTGTAATAAGATATGACCTGTAACCACCAGCATACCTTACCACCAGGGGTGCACTTGCAAGAGACAGGTATATAAGGACAGGTCTCAGGCAAGTGCAGCATTCCAGAGCTGTGAAATAAAGGTGCAGGTCCAGAGTGACCTTGACTTCACGACATGCCTCATGTGAATCTGTACTGAGGGGACAGGACTTTACAGTGGCGACGGGTTACGGGATTACAGAATGGCGAACAACAGATCAGATGAAAAGTACAATGCGGGAGACAATTGGGAAGACTTTATAGAAAGGCTCCAGCAAAGCTTTGTAACCAAAGACTGGTTAGGCGACGATAAGGCAGACAAGAGAAGAGCCCATCTCTTGACCAGCTGTGGCTCGAAAACATACGCTTTAATGAAGGATCTGTTGGCCCCGAGAAACCAGAAGCAAGTCGTTTGAAGAATTGAGCACACTTGTAAGAGACCACCTGAAACCAGCGAGCAGCCTACACATGGCCAGACATAGGTTCTACAACTACAGACGCTGTGTGGGCCAGAGCATACCCGACTTCATGGCGGAACTTCGGAGGTTGGCTAGTTTATGTGAGTTCTCCAATGAACTGAGGAGAGAAATGCTGAGAGATTTTTTCATTGAAGGAATACGCCATGCAGGCATATTCCGAAAGCTCATAGAGACCAAGAACCTGACCTTAGTGGCAGCAGCACCGGTTGCACAGACATTTTTGGGAGGGGAAGAAGGAATGAGGTTGATTTACAATGCAGGTACGACAACTCACGAAATATCGGAAGAAGTTGTTCACAGCACTAAACAAGCTGCTACCGCCACACACAGACAAAACCGGGAGAACAGGCTCTCGATAGCAGGCAGAAGCCATCAAGGGCCACAGGAACGGCCGTTGACACCTCATCAACCCACAATGCGAGCAATCAACTACAAACTGAGAGAAGCTCAAGAGAGATCAGCTAGACGCAGCTCATTCTTTGGGAACTCTTTGAACAATGGAACAGGTCTATGCTGGAGGTGTGGGGGTGGGCACTCGTCAAGGAGATGTCGATTTCAGCAGGCTGTTTGCAGAAATTGTGAATATACAGGGCATTTGGCCCACATGTGCAAAAAAACGGCAGCTCGGCTGGTATACGAATCGGATGGGTCGGAAAGTGGACCAGAAGATGGTGGGGACAGTACCCAGGACAGCAGTGTACAGTGGGTCAACACGATCAATGGCCGCTGCTCCTACAACAGGACGCCTCCTATAATGATGAGGGTCCGACTCAATGGGATATCTGTCAACATGGAGCTGGATACGGGAGCGAGTCAATCTCTTATGGTCGCTCAACAATTTGAACAACTGTGGCCGCATAAAAGAGACAGACCAAAACTCACAAGGGTTGACACCACACTAAAGACCTATACCAAAGAAATCGTACCAGTCCTCGGCAGCGCCATGCTCTCTGTCACACACAAAGGGACAGTGAACCGACTTCCCCTGTGGATTGTCCCCGGAGACCCCCCAGCACTGCAGGGGAGAAGCTGGCTGGCAAAACTAAACTGGAAATGGGATGATGTCCATGCCATGTCATTAGAGGAATGGACCTCCTGCTCAACAGTTATAAAGCAATTTGAACATCTCTTTCAGCCAGGTGTGGGCACTTTCAAAGGAGCTAAAGTCAAAATCTACATCACACAGGATGCTAGACTGGTCCATCACCAAGGCCAGAGCTGTACCCTCTGTGATGAGGGAAAAGATTGAACACGAACTAGACAGGCTTCTGCGGGAAGGCATTATATCACCTGTGGAATTTAGCGACTGGGCAAGTCCCATCGTCCCAGTCATAAAGCCTGATGGATCTGTACGAATCTGTGGGGACTACAAATCTACCATAAACAGAGTCTCCCTACAGGACCAGTACCCGCTGCCCAGAGCGGAAGACTTATTTGCCACATTGGCTGGAGGTAAACTTTTCTCAAAATTAGACCTCACATCTGCATATACGATGCAAGAATTGACAGAGGAATCCAAGCTACTCACCACCATCAACACACATCGAGGCCTTTTCATGTACAATCGATGCCCATTCGGCATCAGGTCGGCAGCTGCCATATTCCAGCGCAACATGGAGAGTCTGCTCAAGTCCATCCCGGGGACGGTTGTATTTCAAGACGACATACTTATCACGGGCAGGGACACCGACTCCCATCTCCATAATTTGGAGGAAGTACTAAAGCGGTTGGATCAGGTAGGCCTGCGAGTCAAGAAGTCCAATTGCCTGTTTCTCGCACCCGAGATTGAATTTTTGGGCAGAAGGATTGCCGCTGATGGAATCCGCCCAACAGAGTCCAAAACAGAAGCAATTCGCCTGGCACCCAGGCCCCGGAATGTCTCAGAACTGCGCGCCTTTCTCGGGCTACTGAATTACTTTGGGAACTTTATGCAGAACTTAAGCACGCTGCTGGAGCCTCTCCATGTGCTCCTCAGGAAGGGGTGCAATTGGTTTTGGGGGATGCCCAGGAACGCGCCTTCAATAAGGCATGCAACCTTGTGTTCCAACAGTGTTTTGACTTTCTTTGACCCAATAAAAAGCTAGTTCTCACAGCGATGCGTCAGTCTATGGGATCGGGTGCATTTTGCAACTTGTCAACAGTGCGGGCAAATTACAACCCATAGCTTATGCCTCCAGGTCACTTTCGCGGGCGGAGCGCGGGTACGGAATGGTGGAGAAGGAGGCGCTTGCTTGCGTGTACGGTGTCAAAAAGATGCACCAATACCTTTTTGGGGCCAAGTTCTCGTAAGAAACCGACCACAAGCCCCTCACATCCCTTCTATCCGAGAGCAAGGCAATAAATGCCAACGCCTCGGCGCGAATTCAACGGTGGGCACTCATGCTGGCGTCCTACGACTACACAATAAGGCACAGACCAGGCACAGACAATTGTGCCGACACGCTCAGCAGGCTACCCCTGGTGACCACGGAAGGGTCTGACAAACAGGACTGTGAGATAGTCATGGCAATCAATGCCTTTGAGTCCACAGGTTCGCCCATGACAGCTCGCCAAATCAGAGCCTGGACGGCCAGCGACCCCACGTTATCCTAAGTAAAAAGATGTGTCCTAACCGGTGACTGGGCAGAGGCTCGCAATGCCTGCCCCAAGGAATTAAAACCCTTTCACAGACGAATGCATGAGCTATCACTACAAGCAGACTGCCTGATGTGGGGCAGCCGAGTTGTCATGCCTCTGCGAGGCAGAGAGGCATTTGTCCAGGAGCTCCACCGCGAGCACCCGGGGATCGTTCTCATGAAGGCCATAGCCAGATCCCATGTCTGGTGGCCTGGTATTGACGCGGACTTGGGAGCTCTGCGTCCGAAGGTGCACCATTTGTGCCCAACTCAGCAATGCCCCCAGGGAGGCTCCACTGAGCCCCTGACCCTGGCCTACCAAACCGTGGTCGCGGGTGCACGTAGACTATGCGGGCCCATTCATGGGCAAAATGTTCCTCGTAGTTGTAGATGCATTTTCAAAGTGGATCGAATGCACCATTTTAAACTCAAGCACAACCTCCACCACTGTGGAGAGCCTCGCTACTATGTTTGCAACGCACGGAATCCCTGACACATTGGTCAGTGACAATGGTCCGTGCTTCACCAGCGCAGAATTACAAGACTTTATAATTGACCTCGGCATAAATCACGTCAAGACGGCACCGTTCAAGCCGGCCTCCCAACGGCCAAGTGGAGAGAGCAGTGCAGAGCATGCTTAAAATCCAAGGTCCCACGCTGCAGGGTTGCCTGTCGCGACTGCTGCTGGCATATAGATCTCGTTCGCACTCACTGACTGGGATCTCCCCCCGCGCAACTGTTGATGAAAAGGACTTTAAAAACAAGGCTCTCATTAATCCTCCCAGACATGCACGAAATTGTTGAGGCAAAGCGCCGTATGCTGACTGAGTACCATGACAGAAATTCAAGGGGGAGATGGAATGAGATAGGGGACAAAGTGTTTGTACTAAACTATGGCAGGGGTCCCAAATGGCTTGCAGGGACAGTAACGGGCAAGGAAGGAAACAGGCTACTGGTAGTACAAATGGACAATGGCAAAACCTGCTGGAGGCATGTAGACCAAGTCAAAAGCAGATTTACCAACACTGCGGAACCAGAGGCAGACTACAATGTGGAACTCGCACCACACCGAGTGGACAGACAGAGGGAACAACCTGAGGAAAGGGCAATCCCAGACAGTCCAGGCGAGTCAACAACAATCACACCAATCGAAACAGACAGCCCAGGCGAGATACCAGCAACCACACCCAAAGAAAAACAGACACCAAGGCAAACAATTGAACCACAACTCAGACGCTCCACGTGAGAGCGTAGACCACCTGAGAGACTGAACCTATAAAGACAATAAGACCTTGGGGGAGGGTGATGTCATGTATCTTACATTAATATATATAACTGTATCCTAACATGCTATACATGACTGTAATAAGACATGACCTGTAACCACCAGCATACCTTACCACCAGGGGTGCACTTGCAAGAGACAGGTATATAAGGTCAGGTCTCAGGCAAGTGCAGCATTCCAGAGCTGTGAAATAAAGGTGCAGGTCCAGAGTGACCTTGACTTCACTACATGCCTCGTGTGAATCTGTACTGAGGGGACAGGACTTTACAATTTCCAGACGGATAGAATAGAAAAGCAGAGAAGTTATGTTAAACTTATATTAGACCCCCGTTGTTCACAGTTCTGGTCTCCATATTATAAAAAGGATATAAAGGCACTGGAGAAGGTGCAAAAAGATTCACAAGGATGATACCAGAACTAAAGGGTTATAACTATCAGGAAACATTCAACAAGCTGGGGCCTTTTTCTCTCGAAAAGCAAAGACTGAGGAGTGACCTTATAGGGTTATTTAAAAATAATTAAATGGTTCAAAAGGGTAGGCGTGGGGAAAATCAAAACTCGGGGCCAGAAATGTAAGATAATCACTAATAAATCGAATTGGGAACTCAGGAGAAACTTCTTTACCCAGAGAGTGATCAGAATGCAGAGCTCACGACCACAGTGAGTAATTGAGGTGAATAGCATGGATGCATTTAAAGGGAGGCTAGATAAACAAATGAGGGGGAAGGAATGGAAGGATATGCTGATAGGGGGAGATGAAGATGGGTGGGAGGAGTCATGGACCAGTTGGGCCGAATAGCCTGTTCCTGTACTGTAGACCCTATAGTCGGAATATTAACCCGGAGACGTGCTGGGAGCGGTGGGGGGGTGCGGGGCGGGGGTCCGTTCATGTGCGGGAAACCCGGAAGTTTCAGCAGCATGTCTGTCAGTGGCTTTTTAACCCAGTCACTGCATTTTCATCTGCCTTCCGGGTTTCCCGACCAAATAACGCGAGCAGGGGTGATGACGACACACATGGGTCAATTTCAGTTGAGGTATTTAAAGGAACACAACAAAGTTGAAGACAGTTGAAAGAAAAAAAAGACTTGCATTTATACAGCGCCTTTCACAACCTCAGGACATCCCAAAGCGCTTTACAGCAAATGAAGTACTTTTCAGGTGTAGTCATTGTTGTGATGTAGGTTGAGGGATAAATATTGGCCAGGACAATGGGGATAACTCACCTGCTCTTCTTTAAAATAGTGCCGTAGGATCCTTTTCATCTACCTGAGAGAGCAGACAGGGCCTTGGTTTTACGTCCCATCCAAAAGACTGCACGTTCGATAGCGCATCACTGGAGTGTAAACCTAGATTTTTGTGCACATGTCTCTGGAATCGGACTTGAACCTACAGTCTTCTGACTCAGAGGCAAGAGTGCTATGCATTGAGCCACAGCTGATACCTTAAGTTGAAGGATTGTGGCAGTGGGAGAAAGATAACTAACTGTATACAATGGAGTCTCAATGGATTAAATGCCCCTTGCTTAAGTGATGCCTCCCTGGACATCATGCCTTGAGGTGTTAGAGCCTGCAGGGAAATGTTACTCCTTGCTGATAGGAGGAAGAAGCCAGCCTCACTGATGAAGGCGGCAAGCCTGGACACAGCAGAGGAGTTGAGCAGCAGGAGTGTGGTCTCATACCCCTGGATACAGTGCAGGAAAAAATTCAATGACCTCATGAGGATGGGAAAGGTGAGTACAATGACACATTCAATGACAACCCGATGTGTCAGTCACCCCCTCACTCTGCCTTCCCAAGCATACTCCTGCACATCACTCCTCACACCAATGTACCTTGGAGATGCACCCATCCCTCTCTGTCTATGCACTTCCTCACATCCCCATCTGACCATACACCATTGACACACATCCTCATCTTAATGCAATGTGTCACCTCTCGATCATTGTCACCCTTAACAGATGTTGTCCATCTATCCGTTCCACTCATTCCATGACTCTTCGTCAAAGGTGGCTTATTTCCCTCCTTGCAGGAGAAGAGAGCACAGAAACCAGGGAAAAGCAGAGAACCGGAGGTCGCCGTCCAGTCATCGCCATGCTCACACTGCAAAGGCACTTGAGATAAGTGGAGTGTTGGTGTGCCTGCTGGTGGATGATGAAGAGATGGGGAGCTCCTCACTACCTGGTGACAGAATTAAATATCACACAGCCACAAGGCATACAACAGTCACTCATGCTGACTAGATGTCAGCAGCCAGTGAAATATGATCATGTACATAATGTTAACTTAAAACATTCTCACCATGACAGTTCTAATTCAGGTCTTTAATTTCCCACAGGCCCATCTAGTGTCCAACAGACAGTGAGTCCGGCCAGTGGAGGAAGATGATCGCTATCTCTGAGGGTGCACCGGCACAGGACTCATAGGATCATAGAATCGTAGACCATTCGGCCCATCGTATCTGTGCCAGACGACAAATAGCTATCCAGCCTAATTTCACTTTCCAGCTCTAGGTCGGTGGCCTTGCAAGTTACAGCACTTTTAAGGGCATATCCAATAATTTTAAATGCAATTCAGGCAGTGTGTTCCAGAACCCACTGTTCTCTGGGTTAAAGAAATTCTCCTCAACTCCCCTCTAATCCTTCCACCAATTATTTTAAATCTATGCCCCCTGGTTGTTGACCCCTCTGCTAAGGGAAATAGGTCCTTCCTATCCACTCTGTCGAGGCCCCTCATAATTTTATACACCTCAATTAAATCTCACCTCAGCCTCCTCTGTTCCAAAGAAAACACCACCACCCCATACAACCTATCCTCAAGCTAAAATTTTCCAGTCCTGGCAACATCTTGGTAAATCTCCTCTGCACCCTCTCGAGTACAATCACATCTTTCCTGTAATGCGGTAACCAGAACTGCACGCTGTACTCAAGCTGCGTCCAAACTAATGTTTTGTAGCATCGAAGCACTGACCACGCTCGATCAGCTCCGCTAGATGGGCCACATCACCCGTATGCCTGACACGAGACTCCCAAATCAAGCGCTCTACTCAGAGCTCCGACACGGCAAGTGAGCCCCAGGTGGGCAGAGGAAACGCTTCAAGGATGCCCTCAAAGCCTCCTTGGAAAATGTAACATCGCCACTGACACCTGGGGATCCCTGGCCCAAGACCGCCCGGAGTGGAGGAAAAGCATCCGGGAAGGCGCTGAACACCGAGTCTCTTCACCGGGAGCAAGCTGAAGCCAAGCATCGCCAGTGGGAGGAGCGCTCGGCAACCCAGGCTTCCCACCCACCTGTTCCTTCAACCACCGTCTGCCCCACCTGTGACAGGGACTGTAGGTCCCGCATTGGACTCTTCAGTCACCCGAGAAGTCATTTCTAGTGTGGAAGCAAGTCATCCTCAACCCCGAAGGACTGCCAATGATGATGATGATGTTTTGTACAGTTCAAGCTTAACCTCCCTGCTCTTATATTCTATGCCTCGGCTAATAAAGGCAAGTATCCCGTATGCCTTCTTGTGGATATCTGAACGGAATATTGGGTAAGACGCCCCTACCAGAAGGTCCCTTTGAGACCTTGCAGTTGGACTACATTGAGTTGCAAAGGGTGCAGTATTATAAATATGTGTTAGTAATAGTGGATGTATTCAGCAAATGGATTGAAGCTTATCCTACCCTAGACAATAAAGCTCAAACTGTTGTTAAAGTGTTAATGAGGGAAATTGTTCCTAGATATGGTATCCCTGCGCGACTGAGTTCCGATAATGGCCCTCACTTTATTGGCCAAGTTAACAAAGAATTCTGCTCCCAGATGCACATCAACCAGCAACTACATTGTGCCTATCGACCCCAAGCTGCAGGACTGGTTGAGCGTGCTAATCAAACTCTGAAAAACAAACTTGCAAAACTAGTAGCATCAACTGGACTAAACTGGCTTAAACTCCTTCCCATAGCCCTATTCCAGATACGCACTACCCCAACTGGTAAAACCAAACTCACCCCCGCTGAAGTCATTTATGGTAAGCCCTTAAGGACCCCTTGGAATCAAAATGTCCCCTCCACTGTCCAATTCCACCACATGACTGAGGAGATGACCACATACATTCTTTCCTTAACTCAGGTTCTGCGAGAAGCCCACAACCAGGTTCGAGGGGCTCACCTTGACCTCCCAGTTTTACCTGAATCATCCCTCGTGGTTCCAGGAAAGTATGTTCTGATTAAGAAATGGGTTCGAAAAGGATTGGAGCCGAGATGGGAGGGCCCTTTTCAGGTGTTACTCACTACCCCTACTGCAGCTAAGGTAGAAGGGAAAAGTGCCTGGGTTCACCTGCACCACTGCAAGCTCATCACCATTTAAACAAATGTTGCTGGTTAGTCTAATTCTTGTTTCTGTTCCAGATCTCCTCCTCCCTATAGCTGAACAAGGCAGTTGAAGGAGGATCAGTTTGAACTCTTACCTGTCAGACAGCCAAATACACTGACGGAGACCTGAAGGGAAACGTGAAAACAGAACTCTTTTTATCAGCTAAATAATTGGACTATTTATAAGATGAGACTGTGTCTGTATGCTACTGTCTGCATAATAGTGTTAATATATGACAGTTTTAGTGCACGGGAAGGAAGACAAAGGCGAGAGCTCCATGTAAACACCTTTTTGTATATGTCTTACGTTTATGCGGAAAAAGGGCACTTCTCTAAATGCTGGGTGTGTTCACATATCCCTATACATTCCAAAGGGGGAATTCCTTTACACACCATTCCACTGACTCTAACTGAGACTGTTAGATGGATTCAAAGCCAAACCATAATAAAAGGAGGGGGACCAATACTAGTACGAATGATGAAAGGCGGGTCAAAAGAGGGATCACGGAGACCAGGAGGGGTAACATACCGTTACCACCTGAACGAACACGGTGAGGTCACCAAGTGGGAGAGTATTGGAGATCCCAGTATTCAGACATTCCAGGGATGGTACCAACCAACCTACAACCGGGAAAAGGAACCCCCATTCATAGCTCTGATCAACATCTCAGGGATTGGGAGGCCAACAGGGGGCATATGTCTAATTCGAAATGATACCAGTACAAGGGGACATGTCGTAGGGTATAGCAATTGCCCACAAAGTCTCAACCTCACCACAGGTACACGGGTTACCCTTCACTCTTATGATCCAAATAGCACAGACGGGAGGGTATGGGCCCAGTCCTGGGATCCAGAGGCAATATACCAAAAGCAGCCTTTAACGGCACGTATTTCGTGTGCGGTCATAAGGCATATCCTTGGTTGCCCAGGCGATGGACAGGGTCCTGCTATATGGGATATGTGGTGCCATTTATGCGACAAGTACGTACCTTGGCGGAAGTACATGCCTCCGTACGAGTTAAGTGAGCCATCACCCCCACCGACAAGTTCTTTGGGGTCCTGGTATTCCCAGTGGGGATAAAACGTCTCATGGATGAAGTACAGAACTTAGAAACGATATTGGAACAGGTAGCTAACTGCACTGCTGAGGCTCTGGAGGGCATCACAGCTGAAATGGTAGCGATAAGGACCGTAGCATTACAAAACCGAATGGCCCTCGATTACCTGTTAGCTGAGAAAGGGGGAACGTGTGCCGTGATAGGATCTGAATGTTGCACTTACATTCCTGATAGTTCAGAAAACATAACCCACCTTGCCGATCACATAAGGAGGGAGGTGAAGAAGTTATCCACACCAGCAAAAGAACTTAGCAGGTTTGATTGGTTTCTGGGTGGATCTTGGAGATCCTATCTAATACATGTGGCAATTATTCTCATCGTAGTAATAATTACCTGCTGTTTGATTGTTGGTTGCCTTAACCTCTGCTGTAAAGTAATGATGACAAGGTTAGCAGACCCTCTTGTGGTCAAGGCTTCCCGGGTTATGATCCAACAAACTAGAGAACTACTCAACAATAATATGATTCTGGAAAGGGAGTGCGAACGGATGAATGCAATACTCATAGAATGATCCTAAATGTTATCATAGAATGATAAAAGGGGGGATGTGGATATCTGAACGGAATATATGCAATTAAGGACAGTAAGGTAAACGGGATATATGAAAATGTATAAGCCATGGAAGAATAGCTGGGAGAATGTCAGATTGCAAATAGTGCAACATCAGCATAGCTAACAGTCTTTCTCAAGGTTTCAAGTCACTAATCCTGCCAATAATATATAATTGTAACATGAAATACATCTGCAGAATTGCAAGGTCTCAGTTAATAGTCACACCATGAGATTGAAACATTTAGAGGCAATGCTTGAGCTTTCAAGAAGAACATCTCATATAGATTGACTAATGAGTGGCTGAGTTAGACTGTCAATCCATTTGTATTTTGTTATCTGATTTCAAAACTGTATAACTGTTAACGCTTTACGATGTAACTTCACCTATCCGTAGGGAGTGTGTACGCTCTATTCAGAGAGTATATCTTCTGTCTGATAGGTCTTACTGGCCGGTAATAAAGACTGCTTTGTTCAAAGCACAAGAGGTATTCGACTCAATAATTTTACTGAACCAGATTGAAGTAAAAGAATCCGGGAATTTACATTCTTAACCACCTTATCTACCTGTCCTGCTACCTTCAGTGATCTGTGGACATGCACTCCAAGGTTCCTTTGTTCCACAACACTTCTCAGTATCCTATCATTTATTGTGTATTCCCTTGCCTTGTTAGTCCTCCCAAATGTATTATCTTACACTTCTCTGGATTGAAATTCATTTGTCACTTACGCATACACCAGCGCAGATACATATGTCAGTGGGAGCAATACAGATAGTTGTGTTGTCATCTGGTGTCTCACAGATCACACAAGCAAGAGCAGATGGTGGAGACAGGGACAGCAGTGGAGTGTCCTCTTTGGAAGGCGCAGGGCCCTCCAAGTTCTGTTCAGCTCGACGCATCATTCTGGAGACCCCGGGTGGTGCGTAATGAAGGGCGCCACCGATCGGTTGAGGCATCTGAAGCGCATCTTCAGCATCCTGATTGCTTGCTGAATGACATACCTCGTTGTCATATGGCTTTTATTGTCGTGCTCTTCGGCCTCGTTGCTTGGGCTCCTCACGGGTGTCATCAGCCACCTCTTAAGTGGATAGTCCTTGTGTCCAAGCAGACAGCTGGTAAGTTTGTTTGGAAGCACAAAGAGATCACACTCATTGTGACTGGCTTCATTGATGGCAAAGTATACATAATTTCCTGCCCTGGCAAACATGTCATCAGTCACATGTGTTACACATTTGTGGGCAGCCGACTGCAAAACTTTGCAAATGTCTCCTGCAGATACCTGGAAGGAGCCTGAGATGAAGAAGTTGAAGGCGGTGGTCACTTTGACAGCCACTGGTAAAACCAAGTCCAGTTGGCAGTCGGATACAAATGTCTGCCACGACCTGAGGCACTGGTGTTCGGACATGTCATGTCAAGGAAGCTGATACTCTGGCTATATACACTGTGTTGCGGGGTTTCGCCTCCTGCGAGCTGCTCATCCCCTCTCCTGTGGAGTGGCAGGTCTGTGAGGAGAAGGCTGCTGCTGCTCTTGCTGCTGCTGGTGTTGTTACTGCTGGGGCTCATTTTGGTTCTCATCTGAGATCCAAGGTGAAACAGCATTAGCGGCACCCATGCTGATCTGATATATGATAGATGTAAAGTTGAGATCAGACGCACAGTAGTGAGAGTAAACTCCAATGCAGTGAAAGTCACCTCCAAAGCAGGGTACGGCAGCATATTGGATATGTTACTGGACTAGTAATCCAATATCCCTGGGCTAATGATCCTGCGACATGAGTTCAAATCCCACCATGAAAGCTGGCTAATTTAAATTCAAATTAACTAAATAAATCTGGAATAAAAAGCGAGTAATGGTGACCATCTGGTTCTCTAATCCCTTTTTGGGAAGGAAATCTGCTGTCCTGACCCATAGCAATGTGGTTGACTCTTAACTGCCCTCTGCAGTTTAAGAAAGCGGGTCACCACTTTCTCAAGGGCAATTAGGGATGGGCAATAAATGCCAGCCTTGCCAGTGACATCCCATGAACGAATAAAACAAGTAGGTACCACCTCCAAAGTTGTAGAAATCAGCCGCAAAGTGCTGAAAGCAAACCCTCAGAACGAGTGCTGTGAGCAAAAGACTTTCACTGAGGCCAGGAAGCAGGTGTGAAGTCTCCATTGTTATGGTATTTTTTGCCAGTCATTTGTTGAGCCCCCTCAATTGCCACTGTGCTCTTGCCTTGCTTCCACTGGCAAGGTTCAGGAAGCCCAGGAAACCCGTGGACCCACAGTGAAAGTTGAAAACCTGTTAACTACCTCTTCATTGCTTTCAATTGGTAACTCCCTCTCCTGCGGGGGTGTTCTGAACGCTGCCGAACACGCCCCAGTGAAATGTGGAAGTTGGCAGGTTAGAGCCAGCGCATTTTACTCGTCATCCACTCCCAAACCCACTCACCCCTTGATGTTAAAATTCCCCACAATGTAACTCGATGAAACCCCTGTCCTAAGAACTCCTTATGTGGCTCCTTATTTGTTTTATTACATTTCCTGTGAAGCGCCATGGGATTTTTACTGTTCGAGGTGTTATATAAATGCAAGTTGTTGTTGTTTATTTCCCACTGCCCAGAGTTCACTAAGTTGCTGTTAAATCTTCTGATATCTTCCTGGGATATCATTGTTTCCAGTTCCCCAGTTGCTGTCCAGACTCTGACCTTTGCAGGCACTTTCTTGGTTTGTATTTAACACTTTCTTTTCCCATGTTTTTTTCTTCAAGCTCACATCTCGTTCCTGTGTCTGAATCTTGTTCTGTTTCATAACTGGTTCATTTGAATTTCCTTCTCTACTCTCTTTAGTCCTTCTGCGCGCCATAGCTTTTGCTAAATACGGAGATTACCACGGGATTGCTAATCTCTCCCCACCTTCAGACAACTCATGGTTCTCGGTGCTACTGTTACCCATTTGATGGCTTTGCCCAGAGTCCTCATCCTCCCCACAGCAACCCAGTCCCTCAAACATGTTGGAGAGGGTAACTTGTTCTGGGCCTCTCTACCTCGTCACTTTCCCTGAGCCGTGAATACTCACCACTCCTATCACTGCCACCTCCCCACTGCCAGCTCCTTATCTCTCAATGGGGTAACTACTATCTGAAACGCTTACTCCAGAAACTTCTCTCCCTCCCTGATGTGCCACATTGTCTCCAACAGCACCTCAAGTTCTGAAATCTTGAGCTCACTTAATCTCAGTTGAGACACTTCCCGCAGATGTGTATGTCCAAGTTAACATCTGCTGCTCAAACCTCCCACATCCTGCAGGAACTGCACAGCACTGTCCCTTCCTGTGCTTACTATAAATGGTAGTTAAACTACAGTTAAACTTATATTCTTATCTACTTAAGTTCCATTAAACTGCCCTGAATTCTCACTTTTGTCAAATTCCTATCTCACCTCACTCCGTGGGGTGCTGTCTGCTTGAATAGAGGTTCCCAAACTGGGGCTGGGTTATCGGGGGGTATGAGACTCATGGGTTTAAATACAAGATTTTTTTTTCTTTTGTTACAGCATGGAAGAAGGCCATTCGGCCCATCGAGCTCATGCCGATCCAGCTAGTCTCAGCCAGTCCCACTCCCTCGCCATTTCCCCATAGCCCTGCAATTTATTTTCCTTCAGGTACTTATCCACTTCCTTTTGAAAGATAAGATTGAGTCTGCCTCCACTACTCTTTCAGGCAGTGCATTCCAGATCCTAACCACTCGCTGCGTAAAAAGATTTTTTCTTACATCGCTTTTGGTTCTTTTGACAATCGCCTTATATCTGTGTCCTCTGGTTCTCCACCCTACTGCCAATGGGAACAGTTCTTCCCAATCTACTCTATCCAGATCCCTCATGATTTTGAACACGTTTATTAAATCTCCTCTTAATCTACTCTGCTCCAAGGAGAACAACCCCAGCTTCTCCAGTCTATGAAACTGAAATCCCTCATTCTTGGAATCTTTCTCGTGAATCTTTTCTGCACCCTCTAAGGCCTTCACATCCTTCCTAAAGTGTGGTTTCCAGAATTGGACACAATACTCCAGTTGAGGCCAAGCCAGTGTTTTATACAGGTTCATCATAATTTCCTCACTTTGTACTCTACACCTCTATTCATGAACCCGCAAGCCTTTTGAACCACTTTCTCAACCTGCCCCGCCACCTTCAATGATTTGTGCTCATATACCCCCAGGTCTCTCTGATCGTGCACCCGCTTTAGACTTGCACCATTTAGTTTCTATGTCCTCTCCTCATTCTTTGCACCAAAATGTATCACTTCACACTTTTCTGCGTTAAATTCATCTGCCTCGTGTACGCCCATCCCACCAGCCTGTCTATGTCTTCCTGAAGTCTATCACTATCCTCCTCACTGTTCACTATACTTCCAAGTTTTGTGTCATCTACAAATTGTGCCCTGTACACCTGTCCAAGTCATTAATAGATATCAAGAAAAGCAGTGGTCCCAGTACCGACCCCTGGGGAACACCACTGTATACCTTCCTCCAGTCCGAAAAACATCCGTTCACCACTACTCTCTGTTTCCTGTCACTGAGACAATTTTGTATCCATGCTGCCACTGTCCCTTTTATTCCATGGGCTTCAACTTTGCTGGCAAGCCTATTATGTGACACTTTGTCAAACGCCTTTTGGAAATCCATATACAGCATGTCAACCACATTACCCTCATCAACCCCCTCTGTTACCTCATCAACAAACTCGATCAAGTGAGTTAAACACACTTTGCCTTTAACAAATCCGTGCTGGCTTTACTTAATTAATCCACACTTGTCCAAGTGACTGTTAATTTTGTCTCTGATCACTATTTCTAAAAGATTCCCCACTACCGAGGTTAAGTTGACTGGCCTGTAGTTGCTGGGTTTATCTTTACACCCTTTTTTGAACAATGATGTTATTATGTCTGTCATGTACTTATGAATGACTCCATGAGGCAATGTGTTGTACTCAAACTGTAGTGACCTTGGTCCTTTATTTGTAACTCTAGAGTGAGGCAGCCGCATGGTGGCTCCCCTTTTATATGGCCCCCGCCACCAGGGCAGGAAACCCCGGTCTCCACCAGTTGCACCCTCTAGTGGTGTCAGCATGTATATACACAGTGCAAACCTTATTGATAGTACATCAAGTCTCCATCTTGTGCAACTACACAGAGAGGAGAGTATATCTACAGTCTGCATATATAACATCACTCTCCCCCAAGTCCTTTATGCCAATTACCTTTGCACTATGCGCTCTGGCTTAGCTCTCCACAGACTTAAGTGTCAATAGCCCTTGCACCCTGGCTGTGCTTTGGCTTGGCTCTCTCCCCGTTAACCCCCAAGTCCTTTTGCCACAACATTGGGTAGTGCTTACCAGTTTGGATGGTTCGATGATGCAGTGGAGATTCCAGTGGGTTCTGGGTGTGATCCATGTGTGTTTCCGTGACTATATACATCCATTACCCAACCCCACCCCCCAACAGCGAGATCATGTAGCTGGCCCGTTACATTAACATACAGGAACACACACAGTGCAAGTACAAAGAAAAGAAGAAAACCCCCCTTTTTTTTTTTACAGTTTGTATCGTGACACCTTGGTTCAGTGATTTACATTCGTTACGTTTTACGGTCGTGCGCCAAGATTGGGTAGATTGCATTCATGGTTCAGTCATGGTCAGTACTGAGGTAGCAGTACAGGTATGTGAGGATGCTAGTTCCAGAGCAACTGGACGGGGTCTTGTCATCTGATGGTGGCGCTGTGCCCCCTGCTAGCGCGGTGGGCTTGGTTCGCTCACCTAGCCAGGACTCAGGGCCTTTGCCGTTGCCTAGTGGTGATGTATGTGGCCTCCCCGTCCTCCTTTGAGGGCTGCAGAATCTTCTGCCTGCTCTCTAACAGTGTTGGGAACCTGACTGTTCCAGGTCCCGTTTGGGGAATTCGTTGGTTCTGACCTTTCGCTCCTGGACATGGCCAAGGTAGCGACTGGGTCTGGGGGCTGCACCGTCTCCACCTGGGTGGTGGGCCACAGCAGCCAAGTGCACGTATTGGCGCCGTTTTCATTCCCAGGTCCGTGGTGAATAGTGCCATCAGGTGCCTGCAGCGTGGGATAGAGCTGGGGCAGGGTATCAGGATCAGTGCCTTCACCCTCCTGAGGTCGCTGGCCGATAACTTGTGGGGACACCTGGGGCAGGGTATCAGGATCAGTGCCTTTACCCTCCCGAATTCGCTCGCTTGCTACTTTTGGGGACACTCTATTCCCGACATCTCGCAACATTTTGTTCTTTACATTCTTAATCGGTTCGTTACATTGATTGCCGTGCATACAATGTCTCTAAGTTCAGTTGGTTGCATGTCTCCTTTAACCCTGCCACGCCACACCTCACTGCAGCAGGGACGCCATCTTGCCTCTGTCCTCGAGGTCGACTGCCTTGATTGTTCTCTCCTGCGATTCTGTCACAAAAGCTGGAAGAGTGTCTGTGAATTCGATCTTCCTCCTCAGGAGTCCTGCCACTGGAGCCGGGAAGTTACTTTTAGGTCGTTCCGGTCGTATCATTGCCACGCAGTCATGATGGACGGTTTGTGCCTCAAGTACTGCGCTGGTCTGTTCTCTGGTGACCGGCCCAAGCGAAGGTGAGGTTTTGCTCTGCCTCTGAGCACAGGGGACATCGATTGCTGGAGTGAAGAGGTCTTCCCATTTCCAATGGATCTTCCCCATCGACCTTCTTCCAAGTAGCATTGGACCATCACCTGCAACAATCCAGAGGTAACTTGTGCACCACGCCTTATGGATTACAATTACATCTGCACTACCAAGGACTGGGATCAGCTCCTTTGTGTAGGTGCGCAACTTTTCCTGTACTGGAACCAGCTCGGATTGTTTTTAGTTCCATAGCCTCTCAAAGGCATCCTGGCTCATCACTGACTGGCTTGCTCCCATGTCCACTTCCATGAAGACAGAAACGCCGTTTATCTCAACTTCCATCTTCACTGGAGGACAATCGGTGGAGCAGGTATACACTCCATACACTTCTTCTTAGGGCTGAGCTGCCTCTCTGGCCAAATTATCATACTCCCCGCTGGATTCAAAGTCATCTACCAACTCCCCTGCTAGACAGTGAGTCGTATTTCTTTTACACATATATTGGAGGTGGTTCTTCGTACTCAGCAAACCGACACTGGTGAGCCCTATGGTTTCCTCCACAATGCCAGCATGGTGCTACTCGATTAGCACCCCTTGGCAGATGCTGAGTTCTGGAACCCTGAGATCAGAGCTCACTGCCCTGGGCAGAGCCACGTTCTACAGTCTTGCCTGTGAAAGGCACCATTCTGTGTACAGTACTTGCCAGGTTTGAGTCCACAGGATGAATAATTTGCTTGGTGCTGCAGATCGAGGTCATGAATGCCTGACTGATGCTGATGGCCTTCTAAAGGTTGACTGTGGTGTCGGCAGATAATAGCTTGTGAAGGAGGCCCTCGTGGCCAATTCCTACAACGAAGATGTCTCGCAATGCTTCGTTGAGGTGCATGCCAAAATCACCATGGTGCCGCAAGTCTCTTGAGGTCGGCAGCATATTTTGAAATCTCCTGGCCCTCAGGTCTGCGGTGAGTGTAGAATCTGTGCCTGGTTGTGAGGATGCACTCTTTTGCTTTTAGCTGGTCGCGAATTAGTTCAGTCAGCTCATCGTATGTCTTATCCTTGGCCTTCGTGGGTGCCAGCAAGTCCCTGACGAGGTGGTAGACCTCTGGCCCACAACTGGTCAGCAGTATAGTCTGGTGTTTCTCCGCCAATGTGTCCGTCTCCCCTGCCAGGTTGTTTGCCACGAAATATTGCTCGAGCCTTTCCGTGAAGGCATCCAAATCATCGCCCCCTGCGAAATCTTTTAGTGTGCCATAATCGAGTAAAAGTCTGTATTCTCGTCACCAGTTGTTATGTCTCTAATGCACTTATGAATAACTCCACAAGGCAAGGTGTTGTACTCAAACTGTAGTGACCTTGGTTCTTTATTGGTAACTCCAGAGTGAGGCAGCCGCATGATGGCTCCCCTTTTATACAGCCCCTGTCACCAGGGCAGGAAACCCCAGTCTCCACCAGTTGCACCCTCTAGTGGTGCCAGCATGTATACAGACAGTGTAAACCTTATTGATAGTACATCAGGTAAACAATTCTCCATCTTATGCAACTATACAGTGACGACACAGAAAGTATATCTATAGTCTGCATATATAAACAGATGTAACATTTGCAATTCTCCAGTCCACCCCCGTATCTATGGAGGATTAGAATATTATGGCTAGTACCTCTGAGGTTTCCACCTTTACTTCCCTCAGCATCCAAGGATGCATCCCATCGGTCCTGGTGACTTATCTACCTTTGGTACAGTTCTTTCTAATAACGCTTGTGTTATATATGTAAACTTGTATTTACTCTGTAGAGCCACCAGAGGGCTTATCCCCTGGAGTCCCAAGAGATCCCATAATCCCTTGGGAGCACAGGTATTTAAGGAGGCTTCACAGGTTGGAGAGGCACTCTGGAGACCTGCAATAAAAGACTAAGGTCACACTTTATTTTGAGCTCACAGTGTTCAGTCTGACTTTCTCCATACACAACAACTGGCGACAAGATACAGATAGCGAACACAAAGATGCAGAGATCAGTGGACATCCTGGAGAAAGTCTTGGAGAAAGATGATTGGGAAACTTTTGTGGAGCGAATCGACCAATACTTCGTGGCCAACGAGCTAGATGGGGAAGAGAGTGCTGCAAAATGAAGGGCGATGCTCCTCATCGTCTATGGGGCACCAACCTATGAAGAATCTGCTCACTCCAGCGAAACCCACAAAGAAATCATATGACGATTTGTGCACACTGGTCCGAGAGCATTTGAACCTGAAGGAAAGCATTCTGATGGCAAGGTACTGGTTCTACACCGACAAAAGGTCTGAAGGCCAGGAAGTGGCGAGTTATGTCCCCCAGCTAAGATGCCTTGCAGGACTTTGCGAATTTGAAGGACATGCTCAGAGACTTTTTCATACTTGGCATTGGCCACGAAACCATGCTTCGCAAACCTTTGACTGTAGAGACCCCAACCTTGAATAAGGCCATAGCAATAGCCCAGGCGTTCATTGCCACCAGTGACAATACGAAGCAAATCTCTCAGCACATAAGTGCTGCTACAAGTACTGTGAACAAAGTGATGTTGTTTTCGAATTGTAACGTATAGGGCAGGTCACACATAGCTGCAGCTACACGTCCGCAGATGACTCAGAGTCCACCATCAAGGGTGATGAATGCAAGCCATTAACACCTTGTTGGTGCTGCGGGAGTGATCATCGTTTCCATTCATGCCGATTCAAAGAGTACGTTTGCAAGAGCAGTGGAACAATGGGACACCTCCGAGTGTGCAGGCGAGCTGCAAAGCCTGTTAAACCTGAAAACCACCATGTTGCAGAGAAGGACAGATCCACGGAGGATCATGACGAACCAGAGCCTCAGATCGAGGAGGCAGAGGTACATGGGGTGCACACATTCACCACGAATTGTCCCCTGATAATGCTGAATGTTGAACTAAATGGACTCCCGGTGTCAACGGAGCTGGACACGGGTGCGAACCAGTCCAACATGGGCAAAAAGACTTTCAAAAGGCTGTGGTGGAACAAGGCCTCAAGGCCAGTCTTAACTCCAGTTCGCACGAAACTAAGAACTTACATGAAAGAACTGATTCCTGTAATCGGCAGTGCTAGTGTAAAGGTCTCCTACGATGGAGCGGTGCACAAGCTACCACTCTGGGTGGTACTGGGCGATGGTCCCACGTTGCTCAGCAGGAGCTGGCTGGGACAGATACGCTGGAACTGGGACAATGTCCGAGCGCTATCGCCCGCTGACTGCACTTCGTGGGCCCAGGTCTTAAACAAATGTCCTTCGCTGTTCGAACCAGCCATCGGGAAATTCCAAGGAGCAAATGTGCAGATCCACCTAATTCCGGGGGTGCGACCCATCCATCACAAGGCGAGAGCAGTATTGTACATGATGAGAGAAAGGGTCCCAGTCCTCAAGGGAGATGGCACCGTCAGAATCTGTGGCGATTACAAAGTAACTGTCAATCGTTTCTCCCTGCAGGACCAATACCCACTACCAAAGGCTGGCGACCTCTTTGCAACGCTGAAAGGAGGAAAGACGGTCACAAAGCTGGATCTGACTTCAGTCTAAATGACGCAGGAACTGGAGGAATCATTGAAGGCTCTCACCTGCATCAACATGCACAAAGGTTTCTTTGTTTATAACAGATGCCCGTTTGGAATTGGATCGGCGGCGGCGATATTCCAGAGAAACATGGAAAGCTTACTGAAATCGGTCCTGCACACCGTGGTCTTCCAAGACGGCATCTTGGTCACAGGTCGGAACACAGTTGAGCATTTGCAGAACCTGGAGGAGGTTCTTAGTTGACACAACTGCGAGGGGCTCAGGTTAAAATGCTCAAAGTGCGTTTTCCTGGCGCCTGAAGTGGAGTTCCTGGGAAGGAAGATTGCGGCAAATGGCATCAGGCCCACCAACGCGAAGAGGCAATCGAGAACGCACCGAGGCCACAGAACGTGACGGAGCTGCAGTCGTTTCTGGGACTCCTGAACTACTTTGGTAACTTCTTACCGGGTCTCAGCACACTGCTAGAACCACTACATGTCTTATTATGAAAAGGGGACGAATGGGTTTGGGGCAAAAGCCAAGAAAATGCCTTTGTAAAAGCAAGTAAATTGTTATGCTCAAACAAATTGCTTGTGTTGTATGATCCATGTAAGCGTTTGGTACTAGCATGTGATGCGTTGTCATATGGCGTCGGGCATTTATTGCAACAAGCTAATGATTTCGGGAAACTGCAACCGGTTGCTTATGCATCCAGGAGTCAGTATAAGGCTGAGAGAGCCTACAGCATGATTGAGAAAGAAGCATTAGCGTGTGTCTATGGGGTAAAGAAAATGCATCAATACCTGTTTGGGCTAAAATTCGAATTGGAAACTGACCATAAGCCACTGATATCCCTGTTTTCTGAGAGTAAAGGGATAAATACCAACGCATTGGCCCACATCCAGAGATGGGCGCTCACTTCCACATACAACTACGCCATCCGCCACAGGCGAGGCACAGAAAACTGCGCTGATGCTCTCAGTAGGCTGCCTTTGCCCACCACGGCGGTGGAAATGGCACAGCCCGCAGATCTAGCCATGGTTGTGGAAGCATTTGGGAGTGAGCAATCACCCGTCACTGCCTGGCAGATCAAAACCTGGACAAGCCAGGACCCCTTACTATCTCGAGTCAAAAGCTGTGTGCTTCATGGGAGCTGGTCCAGTGTCCCAGTGGAAATGCAGGAAGAGATAAAACCGTTCCAGTGGCGCAAAGTTGAAATTGCCTTCTGTGGGGCAATCGAGTAGTGGTCCCCAAGAAGGGCAGAGACACCTTCATCAATGACCTCCACAGTACCCACCCAGGCATCATAATGATGAAAGTGATAGCCAGATCCCACGTGTGATGGCCCGGTATCAATGCGGACTGAAGAGTCCTGCGTTCACAAATGTAATATATGCTCACAGTTAAGCAATGTACTCAGGGAGGCGCCACTAAGTTTAAGGTCTTGGCCCTCCAAACCGTGGTCTAGGGTACACGTCGACTATGCAGGCCCGTTCTTGGGTAAAATGTTCCTTGTGCTTGTCGATCCATACTCCAAGTGGATTGAATGTGAGATAATGTCGGCTAGCACATCCGCTGCCACCACTAAAAGCCTGCGGGCCATGTTTGCCACACACAGCTTACCCGATGTCCTGGTGAGCGACAACGGGTCATGTTTTACGAGTACTGAGTTCAAAGAATTCATGGCCCGTAACGGAATCAAACATGTCACATCGGCCCGGTTTAAACCAGCGTCCAATGGTCAGGCAGAGAAAGCAGTGCAAACCATCAAGCAAGGCTTGAAGAGGGTAACTGAAGACTCACTGCAGACTCGCCTATCCCGAGTCCTGCTTAGCTACCGCACGAGACCCGACTCACTCACTGGGATCCCACCTGCTGAACTGCTCTTGAAAAGAGCACTTAAGACAAGGCTCTCGTTAGTTCACCCTGATCTACATGAACAAGTAGAGAGCAGGCGGCTTCAAAAAGTGCATACCATGATTGCGCAAATGTGTCATGCGAGATTGAAGTCAATGATCCTGTATTTGTATTCAATTATGGACAAGTCCCAAGTGGCTTCCCGGCATTGTTGTGGCCAAAGAGCAGGGTGTTTCGGGTCAAACTTTCAAATGGACTCATTTACTGGAAACACTTGGACCAAATCAAACTCAGATTCACGGACTATCCTGAGCAACCCACCTTGGACCCTACCTTTTTTGATCCCCCAGCATACACACCAGTGGCAACCGGCACACGGTTGACCACGAAGCAGAACCCATCATCCACAGCAGCCCAGCAGGGCCCAACACACCAGGCAACCCAGCAAGGCCAGCTGCACAGCAGCCCAGCGAGGACACAAGAAATGACTCAGCAACACCAGCTTTCACACTGAGATGATCAACCAGGGCAAGAAGGGCCCCAGATCGACTCACATTGTAAATAGTTGCACTATTGACTTTGGGGGGGGGGGCGGGGAGTGTTGTTGTCGATGTAAACTTGTATTTACTTTGTACAGCCATCAGAGGGCTCATCCCCTGGAGTCCCAAGGGATCCCATAATCCCTTAGGCGCATAGGTATTTAAGGAGGCTTCACAGGTTGGAGAGGCACTCTGGAGACCCGCAATAAAAGACTAAGGTCACACTTTACTTTGAACTCACAGTGTTCAGTCTGACTCTTTCTCCATACACTACAGCTTCTTTCTCAATTTTTATCCTATCAACTGTCTCCACTACCTCCTCCTTCACTATGTCTATGGTAGCATCCTCTTCTTTGGTGAAGACAGACGCAACGTACTCAGTTAGTATCTCAGCCTACCCTCACCTCCTTTCTGCTCCCCAATCCCCCTCACCCCTCCTCTTACTACTCTTTTACTATTTATATGCCTTTAGAAGACTTTTGGATTCCCTTTTATGTTGGCTGCCATAGAAACATAGAAAATAGGTGCAGGAGTAGACCATTCGGCCCTTCTAGCCTGCACCGCCATTCAATGAGTTCATGGCTGAACATGCAACCTCAGTACCCCATTCCTGTTTTCTCGCCATACCCCTTGATTCCCCTCGTAGTAAGGACTTCATCTAACACCTTTTTGAATATATTTAGTGAATTGGCCTCAACAACTTTCTGTGGTAGAGAATTCCACAGGTTCACCACTCTCTGGGTGAAGAAGTTTCTCCTCATCTCAGTCCGAAATGGCTTACCCCTTATCCTTAGACTGTGACCCCTGGTTCTGGACTTCCCCAACATTGGGAACATTCTTCTTGCATCTAACCTGTCTAAACCCATCAGAATTTTAAACGTTTCTATGAGGTCCCCTCTCATTCTTCTGAACTCCAGTGAATACAAGCCCAGTTGATCCAGTCTTTCTTGATAGGTCAGTCCCGCCTCGCTGCACTCCCTCAATAGCAAGAATGTCCTTCCTCAGATTAGGAGACCAAAACTGTACACAATACTCAAGGTGTGGCCTCACCAAGGCCCTGTACAACTGTAGCAACACCTCCCTGCCCCTGTACTCAAATCCCCTCGCTATGAAGGCCAACATGCCATTTGCTTTCTTAACCGCCTGCTGTACCTGCATGCCAACCTTCAATGACTGATGTACCATGACACCCAGGTCTCGTTGCACCTCCCCTTTTCCGAATCTGTCACCATTCAGATAATAGTCTGTCTCTCTGTTTTTACTACCAAAGTGGATAACCTCACATTTATCCACATTATACTTCATCTGCCATGCATTTGCCCACTCACCTAACCTATCCAAGTCGCTCTGCAGCCTCATAGCATCCTCCTCACAGCTCACACTGCCACCCAACTTAGTGTCATCCGCAAATTTGGAGATACTACATTTAATCCCCTCGTCTAAATCATTAATGTACAGTGTAAACAGCTGGGGCCCCAGCACAGAACCTTGCGGTACCCCACTAGTCACTGCCTGCCATTCTCAAAAGTACCCATTTACTCCTACTCTTTGCTTCCTGTCTGACAACCAGTTCTCAATCCATGTCAGCACACTACCCCCAATCCCATGTGCTTTAACTTTGCACATTAATCTCTTGTGTGGGACCTTGTCGAAAGCCTTCTGAAAGTCCAAATATACCACATCAACTGGTTCTCCCTTGTCCACTCTACTGGAAACATCCTCAAAAAATTCCAGAAGATTTGTCAAGCATGATTTCCCTTTCACAAATCCATGCTGACTTGGACCTATCATGTCACCTCTTCCAAATGCGCTGCTATGACATCCTTAATAATTGATTCCATCATTTTACCCACTACCGATGTCAGGCTGACCGGTCCATAATTCCGTGTTTTCTTTCTCCCTCCTTTTTTAAAAAGTGGGGTTACATTGGCTACCCTCCACTCGATAGGAACTGATCCAGAGTCTATGGAATGTTTGAAAATGACTGTCAATGCATCCACTATTTCCAAGGCCACCTCCTTAAGTACTCTGGGATGCAGTCCATCGGGCCCTGGGGATTTATCGGCCTTCAATCCCATCAATTTCCCCAACACAATTTCCCGACTAATAAGGATTTCCCTCAGTTCCTCCTTCTTACTAGACCCTCTGACCCCTTTTATATCCGGAAGGTTGTTTGTGTCCTCCTCAGTGAATACCGAACCAAAGTACTTGTTCAATTGGTCTGCCATTTCTTTGTTCCCCGTTGTGACTTCCCCTGATTCTGACTGCAGGGGACCTACGTTTGTCTTTACTAACCTTTTTCTTTTTACATTTCTATAGAAACTTTTGCAATCCATCTCAATGTTCCCTGCAAGCTTCTTCTCGTACTCCATTTTCCCTGCCCTAATCAAACCCTTTGTCCTCCTCTGCTGAGTTCTAAATTTCTCCCAGTCCCCGGGTTCGCTGCTATTTCTGGCCAATTTATATGCCACTTCCTTGGCTTTAATACTATCCCTGATTTCCCTGGATAGCCACGGTTGAGCCACCTTCCCTTTTTTATTTTTACGCCAGACAGGAATGTACAATTGTTGTAGTTCATCCATGCGGTCTCTAAATGTCTGCCATTGCCCATCCACAGTCAACCCCTTCAGTATCATTCGCCAATCTATCCTAGCCAATTCACGCCTCATACCTTCAAAGTTACCCTTCTTTAAGTTCTGGACCATGATCTCTGAATTAACTGTTTCATTCTCCATCCTAATGCAGAATTCCACCATATTATGGTCACTCTTCCCCAAGGGGCCTCGCACAACGAGATTGCTAATTAATCCTCTCTCATTACACAACACCCAGTCTAAGATGGCCTCCCCCTAGTTGGTTCCTCGACATATTGGTCTAGAAAACCATCCCTTATGCACACTCCAGGAAATTCTCCTCCACCATATTGCTTCCAGTTTGGTTAGCCCAATCTATGTGCATATTAAAGTCACCCATTCTCATACCCTCTCTTTGCCCTTCTTATTTTCTTTTTCACTTCCCTTTTGACCTTTCTATATATAGCCTGATTTTCAGATGTATTAGCTACCTTGCATCTATTATACGCGCTGTTTTTCTGCTTCATCAAATTCTCTCTGTTTCGTCATCCAGGGAGCCCTGACTTTAGTTGCCCTACCTTTCCCCCTTGTAGGAATGTACCTCGACTGTACCGGAATTATTTCCTCTTTAAAGGCAGCCCATTGTTCCACTACAGTTTTGCCTGCCAATCTTTGATTCCAGTTTACCCTGGCCAGACCCACTCTCATCCCACTGAAATTTACCTTCCTCCAATTATGTATTTTTATTCTTTTTCCATCGCTAATCTAACCCTTATGATACTATGATCACTGTTCCCTAAATGTTCCCCTACTGACACTTGCTCCACCTGACCCACCTCATTCCCCAGAACCAGATCCAGCAATGCCTCCTCCCTCGTCGGGCCGGAAACATACTGATCCAGAAAGTTCTCCTGAACACACTGCAGAAATTCTTCCCCCTCTCTGCCCTTTGCACTATTACTATCCCAGTCTATGTTAGGATCATTGAAGACCCTATTATCACTACTCTATAGTTCTTGCACCTCTCTGTAATTTCTCTGCAAACTTGCTTCTCCATATCTTTCTGACTATTTGGTGGTCTATAGAATACACCTAGTTATGTAATTGCACCTCTATTATTTCTTAACGCTTGCCATATAGATTCTGTCCTTGACCCCTCCAGGACATTCTCCTTCATTAATACTGCCACTCCTATCTTTTCTGCCCTATCCTTCCTGAATCAGGAATATTTAGTACCCAATCCTGCCTTTTTTGAGCCAGGTCTCAGTTATTGACACAGCATCATATTCCCATGTGGCTATTTGTGCCTGCAGCTCACTTACCTTGTTTACTACACGTCGTGCATTCACATCACCTGTCATATATGTATACTCTGTGTATATACTATGCTGGTACCACTAGAGGGTGCAACTGTGGGAGGCCCAGGCAGGAGCTGTATAAAAGGCTGGACACCACGTGGGGAAGACACTCTGAGTTACAATAAAGAGGCTAAGGTCACAGCAGTTCAAGCACAGCACTGGGCCTCGTGGAGTTATTCTACAGATAAGTAGAGACATATTATAACCCATCTTACACCATCCTGTATTCTCTTTTAGTTTGACCCCACCTAATTACCTTATTATTTCTTACTTTAGTGCTCTTTGCCTCTCCCAATCCTTTGTGCACTTTATTTCTCCTTTCTAATGTTACATGCTGGTGCCGATCTGCCTGCAAAATCTGTTTCAGTCCTCCCCAATAGCACTAGCAAATCTCCCCACAAGGATATTGGTTTCCGGCCCTGTTGAGGTGCAACCCGTAAGGCCTGTAAAGGTCCCAATGCCCCAGGAATCTGAAGCCCTCCCTGCTGCATCATCTCTCCAGCCACCCATTCATCTGCTCTATCCTCCTAATTCTATACTCACTCGTGCATGGCACTGGGAGTAATCCAGAGATTACTACCTTTGAGGTCCAACTGTTTAATCTCTTTCCAAGCTCCCAAAAATCTGCCTGCAGGACCTCATCCCTCTTTTTACCAATAAAAGAAAAAAGACTTGCATTTATATAGCGCCTTGCACGACCACTGGACGTCTCAAAGCGCTTTACAGCCAATGAAATAATTTTAGAATGTAGTCACTGTTGTAATGTCAGAAACGTGGCAGCCAACTTGCGCACAGCAAACTCCCACAAACAGCAATGTGATAATGACCAGATAATCTGTTTTTTTTGTTATGTTGATTGAGGGATAAATATTAGTTGCAGGACACTGGAGATAGCTCCTTTGCTCTTCTTCGAAATAGTGCCATGGGATCTTTTACGTCCACCTGAGGGCAGACGGGGCCTTGGTTTAGCATCTCATCCAAAAGACAGCACTTCCGACAGTGCAGCGCTCCCTCAGCACTGCCCCTCCGACATTGCAGCGTTCCCTCAGCACTGCACTGGGAGTGTCAGCCTAGATTTATGTGCTCATAATGTACAATGTCATATGGACCAGACCTGTGGATGTTCACGCTCCCTTCACAGAATGTTCTGCATCCGCTCAGAGATATCCTTAACCCTGGCAACAGGAAGGCAAAATACCATCCTGGAGTCATGTCTGTGGTCGCAGAAACACCTGTCTGCTCCCCGATCGAATTTACTACCACTACTGCTCTCCCATTCTTCTTCCTCCACCCGTGTACAGCTGAGCCACCTGTGGTGCTGTAGACTTGGCTCTGGCTGTACTCCCCAGAGGAACCATCGCCTTCACCAGTACTCAGAACAGAATATAAATTGGAGAACAAGATGCATTCAGGGCGCATCTGCAATACCTGCCTAGTTCTCCTCTTCTGTCTCGGCAGTCATCCATTCCCTCTCTGGCTGTACACTCTGCAGGGTGAGCACCTCCTTAAACATGCTGTCCACGAAGCTCTCAGCCTCCCGGACACATCACAGTGATGCCAGCTGCTCCAGCCGACGACATTTCCTGCACATGTGGTTGTCCAGGACACCGAAAGTGTCCTGGAGTTCTTACATGGCACAGGATGCGCATTCCGTGGGATGGAA
>NC_091997.1:59310263-59496470 GCF_044704955.1 Pristiophorus japonicus
CCAACACCCCAGAGATCAGTACCCCAAAGCCCCAGAGATCAGAACCCCGAAATCCCAGAGATCAGAACTCCAAACACAGAGATCAGAACCCCATAACCAGAGATCAGAGCCTCGAACCCCCAGAGATCAGAACACCAAACCCCCAGAGTTCAAAACCACGAACCCAGTAATCAGAACCCCAAACACAGAGATCAGAACTCCAAACCACCAGAGTTCAAAACCCCAAACCCAGTGATCAGAACCGCGAACCCAGAGATCAGAACACCAAACTCCCAGAGATTAGAACCCCAAACCCCCAGAGATCAAACCCCGAACCCAGAGGCCAGAACCCCAAACCCCCAGAGATCAGAATCCCGAACACCGAGAGATCAGAACACCGAACCCCCAGAGATCAGAACACTGAACCCCCAGAGATTAGAACCCCAAACCCAGAGATCAGAAACCCAAACCCCGAGAGATCAGAACCCCAAACCCCCAGAGATCAGAACTCCAAACCCAGAGATCAGAACCCCGAACCCAGAGGCCAGAACCCCAAACACAGAGATCAGAACTCCAAACCAAATGAGATCAGAACCCCAAACCCAGTGATCAGAACCGCGAACCCTGAGATCAGAACCCCAAACCCCGAGAGATCAGAACTCTAAACCCCCAGAGATCAGAACCCCAAACCCAGAGATCAGAACCCCGAACCCAGAGGCCAGAACCCCAAACCCCCAGAGATCAGAACTCCAAACCCAGAGATCAGCATCCCGAAGCTAGAGATCTGAACCCCAAACCCCCAAAGATCAGAACCCGGATCCAGAGATCAGAATGCCGAATCCAGAGACCAGAACCACGGACCCCCAAAGATCAGAACCCTAAAGCCAGAGATCAGAACCCCGAAATCCCAGAGATCAGAACTCCAAACACAGAGATCAGAACCACATTACCAGAGATCAGAGCCTCGAACCCCCAGAGATCAGAACACCAAACCCTCAGAGATCAGAACCCCAAACCCCCAGAGATCAGAACCCCAAACCCCGAGAGATCAGAACCCCAAACCACCAGAGATCAGAACCACATTACCAGAGATCAGAGCCTCGAACCCCCAGAGATCAGAACACCAAACCCTCAGAGATCAGAACCCCAAACCCCCAGAGATCAGAACCCCAAACCCCGAGAGATCAGAACCCCAAACCACCAGAGATCAGAACTCCAAACCTAGAGATCAGCAACCCAAAGCTAGAGATCTGAACCCCAAACCTCCAAAGATCAGAACCCGGACCCAGAGATCAGAACCCCGAACCTAGAGGCCAGAACACCAAACACAGAGATCAGAACTCCAAACCAAATGAGATCAGAACCCCAAACCCAGTGATCAGAACCGCGAACCCAGAGGCCAGAACCCCAAACCCCCAGAGATCAGAACTCCAAACCCAGAGATCAGCATCCCGAAGCTAGAGATCTGAACCCCAAACCCCCAAAGATCAGAACCCGGATCCAGAAATCAGAATGCCGAATCCAGAGATCAGAACCCCGGACCCCCAAAGATCAGAACCCTGAAGCCAGAGATCAGAACCCCGAAATCCCAGAGATCAGAACTCCAAACACAGAGATCAGAACCCCATAACCAGAGATCAGAGCCTCGAACCCCCAGAGATCAGAACACCAAACCCTCAGAGATCATAACCACGAACCCAGTGAACAGAACCCCAAACACAGAGATCAGAACTCCAAAGCACCAGAGATCAGAACCCCAAACCCAGTGATCATAACAGCGAACCCAGAGATCAGAACCCCAAACTCCCAGAGATCAGAACCCCAAACCCCGAGAGATCAGAACCACAAACCCCCAGAGATCAGATCCCCAAACCCCCAGAGATCAGAACTCCAAACCCCCAGAGAACAGAACCCCAAACCCCGAGATATCAGAACCCCAAACCCCCAGAGATCAGAACCCCAAACCCAGAGATCAGCAGACCGAAGCTAGAGATCAGAACCCCAAACCCCCAATGATCAGAACCCGGATCCAGAGATCAGAACCTCGGACCCCAAAGATGAGAACCCTGAAGCCAGAGATCAGAACCCCGAAATCCGAGAGATCAGAACACCAAACCCCCAGAGATCAGAACCACGAACCCAGTGATCAGAACCCCAAACACAGAGATCAGAACCCCAAACCACCGGAGATCAGATCCCCAAACCCAGTGATCAGAACAGCGAACCCAGAGTTCAGAACACCAAACTCCCAAAGATCAGAACCCCAAACTCCCAGAGATCAGAACTCCAAACCCCAGATAACAGAACCCCAAACCCAGTGATCAGAACAGCGAACCCAGAGATCAGAACACCAAACTCCCAAAGATCAGAACCCCAAACTCCCAGAGATCAGAACTCCAAACCCCCAGAGAACAGAACCCCAAACCCCGAGAGACCAGAACCCTAAATCCCCAGAGATTAGAACCCCAACCCAAAAGATCTGAACCCCGAAACCAGAACTCCGAACCCCCAGAGATCAGAACCCCGAATCCCCAGAGATCAGAACCTCGAACCCAGTGATCAGAACCGTGAACCCAGAGATCAGAATCCCGAACCCAGTGATCAGAACCGTGAACCCAGAGATCAGAATCCCGAACGCGAGAGATCAGAACCCCAAACACCAGAGATTAGAACCCCAAATCCAGAATTCAGAACCCCGAACCCAGAGATCAGAATCCCGAATCCAAAGATCAGAACCCCAAACACCAGAGATCAGAACCCCAAACACCAGAGATCAGAACCCCAAACCCACAGAGATCAGAAGCCCAAACCGCAAGAGATTAGAACCCCGAACACCCAGAGATCAGAACCCCGAACCAAGAGATCAGAACTCCGAATCCAGTGATCAGAACCCAAAACACCAGAGATCAGAAACCCAAATCCCCAGAGATCAGAACCCTAAATCCCCAGAGATTAGCACCCCAACCCAAGAGATCAGAACCCCGAAACCAGAGATCAGAACTCCGAACCCCCAGAGATCAGAACCCCGAATCCCCAGAGATCAGAACCTCGAACCCAGAGATCAGAACGACGAACCCAGAGATCAGAACCGCAAACCCAGAGATCATTAGCCCAAACCCCCAGAGATCAGAACCCCGAACCCCCATAGATCAGAACCCCAACCCCCCAGAGATCAGAACTCCAAAACTTCAGGGAACATAACCCCAAAACAATGGATCAGTACCCCAAACCCGGTGATCAGAACCCCAAATCCAATGTTCAGAACCACAAAACCCCAGCGATCAGAACACCAAATCCAGAGATCAGAACCCCAAATCCAGAGATCAGAACCCCAAACCCGCAGAGATCAGAACCCCAAACCCAGTGATCAGAACCGCGAACCGAGAGTTCAGAACACCAAACTCCCAGAGATCTGAACCCCAAACCCCGAGAGATCAGAACCCCAAACCCGCAGAGATCAGAACCCCAAACCCAGAGATCAGAACCCCGAACCCAGAGGCCAGAACCCCAAACCCCCAGAGATCAGAACTCCAAACCCAGAGATCAGCAGCCCGAAGCTAGAGATCAGAACCCCAAACCCCCAGAGATCAGAACCCGGATCCAGAGATCAGAATGCCGAATCCAGAGATCAGAACCACGGACCCCCAAAGATCAGAACCCTGAAGCCAGAGATCAGAATCCCGAAATCCCAGAGATCAGAACTCCAAACACAGAGATCAGAACCACATTACCAGAGATCAGAGCCTCGAACCCCCAGAGATCAGAACACCAAACCCTCAGAGATCAGAACCCCAAACCCCCAGAGATCAGAACCCCAAACCCCGAGAGATCAGAACCCCAAACCACCAGAGATCAGAACTCCAAACCTAGAGATCAGCAACCCAAAGCTAGAGATCTGAACCCCAAACCTCCAAAGATCAGAACCCGGACCCAGAGATCAGAACCCCGAACCTAGAGGCCAGAACCCGAAACACAGAGATCAGAACTCCAAACCAAATGAGATCAGAACCCCAAACCCAGTGATCAGAACCGCGAACCCAGAGGCCAGAACCCCAAACCCCCAGAGATCAGAACTCCAAACCCAGAGATCAGCATCCCGAAGCTAGAGATCTGAACCCCAAACCCCCAAAGATCAGAACCCGAATCCAGAGATCAGAATGCCGAATCCAGAGATCAGAACCCCGGACCCCCAAAGATCAGAACCCTGAAGCCAGAGATCAGAACCCCGAAATCCCCGAGATCAGAACTCCAAACACAGAGATCAGAACCCCATAACCAGAGATCAGAGCCTCGAACCCCCAGAGATCAGAACACCAAACCCTCAGAGATCAGAACCACGAACCCAGTGAACAGAACCCCAAACACAGAGATCAGAACTCCAAAGCATCAGAGATCAGAACCCCAAACCCAGTGATCAGAACAGCGAACCCAGAGATCAGAACCCCAAACTCCCAGAGATCAGAACCCCAAACCCCGAGAGATCAGAACCCCAAACCCCCAGAGATCAGAACCCCAAACCCCCAGAGATCAGAACTCCAAACCCCCAGAGAACAGAACCCCAAACCCCGAGATATCAGAACCCCAAACCCCCAGAGATCAGAACCCCAAACCCAGAGATCAGCAGACCGAAGCTAGAGATCAGAACCCCAAACCCCCAAAGATCAGAACCCGGATCCAGAGATCAGAACCCCGGACCCCAAAGATCAGAACCCTGAAGCCAGAGATCAGAACCCCGAAATCCGAGAGATCAGAACACCAAACCCCCAGAGATCAGAACCACGAACCCAGTGATCAGAACCCCAAACACAGAGATCAGAACCCCAAACCACCGGAGATCAGAACCCCAAACCCAGTGATCAGAACAGCGAACCCAGAGTTCAGAACACCAAACTCCCAAAGATCAGAACCCCAAACTCCCAGAGATCAGAACTTCAAACCCCCAGATAACAGAACCCCAAACCCAGTGATCAGAACAGCGAACCCAGAGATCAGAACACCAAACTCCCAAAGATCAGAACCCCAAACTCCCAGAGATCAGAACTCCAAACCCCCAGAGAACAGAACCCCAAACCCCGAGAGACCAGAACCCTAAATCCCCAGAGATTAGAACCCCAACCCAAAAGATCTGAACCCCGAAACCAGAACTCCGAACCCCCAGAGATCAGAACCCCGAATCCCCAGAGATCAGAACCTCGAACCCAGTGATCAGAACCGTGAACCCAGAGATCAGAATCCCGAACCCAGTGATCAGAACCGTGAACCCAGAGATCAGAATCCCGAACGCGAGAGATCAGAACCCCAAACACCAGAGCTTAGAACCCCAAATCCAGAAATCAGAACCCCGAACCCAGAGATCAGAACCCCGAATCCAGAGATCAGAACCCCAAACACCAGAGATCAGAACCCCAAACACCAGAGATCAGAACCCCAAACCCACAGAGATCAGAACCCTAAATCCCCAGAGATTAGAACCCCAACCCAAGAGATCAGAACCCCGAAACCAGAGATCAGAACTCCGAACCTCCAGAGATCAGAACCCCGAATCCCCAGAGATCAGAACCGCAAACCCAGAGATCATTAGCCCAAACCCCCAGAGATCAGAACCCCGAACCCCCATAGATCAGAACCCCAACCCCCCAGAGATCAGAACTCCAAAACTTCAGGGAACATAACCCCAAAACAATGGATCAGTACCCCAAACCCGGTGATCAGAACCCCAAATCCAATGTTCAGAACCACAAAACCCCAGCGATCAGAACACCAAATCCAGAGATCAGAACCCCAAATCCAGAGATCAGAACCCCAAACCCGCAGAGATCAGAACCCCAAACCCAGTGATCAGAACCGCGAACCGAGAGTTCAGAACACCAAACTCCCAGAGATCTGAACCCCAAACCCCGAGAGATCAGAACCCCAAACCCGCAGAGATCAGAACCCCAAACCCAGAGATCAGAACCCCGAACCCAGAGGCCAGAACCCCAAACCCCCAGAGATCAGAACTCCAAACCCAGAGATCAGCAGCCCGAAGCTAGAGATCAGAACCCCAAACCCCCAGAGATCAGAACCCGGATCCAGAGATCAGAATGCCGAATCCAGAGATCAGAACCCCGGACCCCCAAAGATCAGAACCCGGAAGCCAGAGATCAGAACCCCGAAATCCCAGAGATCAGAACTCCAAACACAGAGATCAGAACCCCATAACCAGAGATCAGAGCCTCGAACCCCCAGAGATCAGAACACCAAACCCCCAGAGTTCAAAACCACGAACCCAGTGATCAGAACCCCAAACACAGAGATCAGAACTCCAAACCACCAGAGTTCAAAACCCCAAACCCAGTGATCAGAACCGCGAACCCAGAGATCAGAACACTAAACTCCCAGAGATTAGAACCCCAAACCCCCAGAGATCAAACCCCGAACCCAGAGGCCAGAACCCCAAACCCCCAGAGATCAGAATCCCGAACACCCAGATATCAGAACACCAAACCCCCAGAGATCAGAACACTGAACCCCCAGAGATTAGAACCCCAAACCCAGAGATCAGAACCCCAAACCCCGAGAGATCAGAACCCCAAACCCCGAGAGATCAGAACTCCAAACCCCCAGAGATCAGAACCCCAAACCCAGAGATCAGAACCCCAAACCCAGAGGCCAGAACCCCAAACCCCCAGAGATCAGAACTCCATTCCCAGAGATCAGCATCCCGAAGCTAGAGATCTGAACCCCAAACCCCCAAAGATCAGAACCCGGATCCAGAGATCAGAATGCCGAATCCAGAGATCAGAACCCCGGACCCCCAAAGATCAGAACCCTGAAGCCAGAGATCAGAACCCCGAAATCCCAGAGATCAGAACTCCAAACACAGAGATCAGAACCCCATAACCAGAGATCAGAGCCTCGAACCCCCAGAGATCAGAACACCAAACCCTCAGAGATCAGAACACCAAACCCCCAGAGATCAGAACCCCAAACCCCGAGAGATCAGAACCCCAAACCACCAGAGATCAGAACTCCAAACCTAGAGATCAGCAGCCCGAAGCTAGAGATCTGAACCCCAAACATCCAAAGATCAGATCCCGGACCCAGAGATCAGAACCCCGAACCTAGAGGCCAGAACCCCAAACACAGAGATCAGAACTCCAAACCAAATGAGATCAGAACCCCAAACCCAGTGATCAGAACCGCGAACCCTGAGATCAGAACCCCAAACCCCGAGAGATCAGAACTCCAAACCCCCAGAGATCAGAACCCCAAACCCAGAGATCAGAACCCCGAACCCAGAGATTAGAACACCCGAACTCCCAGAGATCAGAACCCCAAACCTCCAGAATTCAGAACGCCAACACCCCAGAAATCAGTACCCCAAAGCCCCAGAGATCAGAACCTCAAATGCCCAGAGGTCAGAACCCCCAGAGATCAGAACCCCGAAAACAGAGATCAGAACACCAACCCCCCAGCGATCAGAACCCCAAATCCAATGTTCAGAACCTCAAAACTTCAGGGAACATAAGCCCAAAACCAGTGATCAGTACCCCAAACCCAGTGATCAGAACCCCAAATCCAATGTTCAGAACATCAAAACCCCAGAGATCAGAACCCCAAATCCAGAGATCAGAACCCCAAACCCCCAGAGATCAGAACCCCAAACCCAGTGATCAGAACACCAAACCCTGAGAGATCAGAACCCCAAACCCCCAGAGATCAGAACCCCAAACCCCCAGAGATCAGAACCCCAAACCCCGAGAGATCAGAACCCCAAACCCCCAGAGATCAGAACTCCAAACCCAGAGATCAGAACCCCGAACCCAGAGGCAGAACCCCAAACACAGAGATCAGAACTCCAAACCAAATGAGATCAGAACCCCAAACCCAGTGATCAGAACCGCGAACCCTGAGATCAGAACCCCAAACCCCGAGAGATCAGAACTCCAAACCCCCAGAGATCAGAACCCCAAACCCAGAGATCAGAACCCCGAACCCAGAGGCCAGAACCCCAAACCCCCAGAGATCAGAACTCCAAACCCAGAGATCAGCATCCCGAAGCTAGAGATCTGAACCCCAAACCCCCAAAGATCAGAACCCGGATCCAGAGATCAGAATGCCGAATCCAGAGATCAGAACCACGGACCCCCAAAGATCAGAACCCTGAAGCCAGAGATCAGAACCCCGAAATCCCAGAGATCAGAACTCCAAACACAGAGATCAGAACCACATTAACAGAGATCAGAGCCTCGAACCCCCAGAGATCAGAACACCAAACCCTCAGAGATCAGAACCCCAAACCACCAGAGATCATAACCCCAAACCCCGAGAGATCAGAACCCCAAACCACCAGAGATCAGAACTCCAAACCTAGAGATCAGCAACCCAAAGCTAGAGATCTGAACCCCAAACCTACAAAGATCAGAACCCGGACCCAGAGATCAGAACCCCGAACCTAGAGGCCAGAACCCCAAACACAGAGATCAGAACTCCAAACCAAATGAGATCAGAACCCCAAACCCAGTGATCAGAACCGCGAACCCAGAGGCCAGAACCCCAAACCCCCAGAGATCAGAACTCCAAACCCAGAGATCAGCATCCCGAAGCTAGAGATCTGAACCCCAAACCCCCAAAGATCAGAACCCGGATCCAGAGATCAGAATGCCGAATCCAGAGATCAGAACCCTGGACCCCCAAAGATCAGAACCCTGAAGCCAGAGATCAGAACCCCGAAATCCCAGAGATCAGAACTCCAAACACAGAGATCAGAACCCCATAACCAGAGATCAGAGCCTCGAACCCCCAGAGATCAGAACACCAAACCCTCAGAGATCAGAACTACGAACCCAGTGAACAGAACCCCAAACACAGAGATCAGAACTCCAAAGCACCAGAGATCAGAACCCCAAACCCAGTGATCATAACAGCGAACCCAGAGATCAGAACCCCAAACTCCCAGAGATCAGAACCCCAAACCCCGAGAGATCAGAACCCCAAACCCCCAGAGATCAGAACCCCAAACCCCCAGAGATCAGAACTCCAAACCCCCAGAGAACAGAACCCCAAACCCCGAGATATCAGAACCCCAAACCCCCAGAGATCAGAACCCCAAACCCAGAGATCAGCAGACCGAAGCTAGAGATCAGAACCCCAAACCCCCAAAGATCAGAACCCGGATCCAGAGATCAGAACACCAAACCCCCAGAGATCAGAACCACGAACCCAGTGATCAGAACCCCAAACACAGAGATCAGAACCCCAAACCACCGGAGATCAGAACCCCAAACCCAGTGATCAGAACAGCGAACCCAGAGTTCAGAACACCAAACTCCCAAAGATCAGAACCCCAAACTCCCAGAGATCAGAACTCCAAACCCCCAGATAACAGAACCCCAAACCCAGTGATCAGAACAGCGAACCCAGAGATCAGAACACCAATCTCCCAAAGATCAGAACCCCAAACTCCCAGAGATCAGAACTCCAAACCCCCAGAGAACAGAACCCCAAACCCCGAGAGACCAGAACCCTAAATCCCCAGAGATTAGAACCCCAACCCAAAAGATCTGAACCCCGAAACCAGAACTCCGAACCCCCAGAGATCAGAACCCCGAATCCCCAGAGATCAGAACCTCGAACCCAGTGATCAGAACCGTGAACCCAGAGATCAGAATCCCGAACCCAGTGATCAGAACCGTGAACCCAGAGATCAGAATCCCGAACGCGAGAGATCAGAACCCCAAACACCAGAGATTAGAACCCCAAATCCAGAAATCAGAACCCCGAACCCAGAGATCAGAACCCCGAATCCAGAGATCAGAACCCCAAACACCAGAGATCAGAACCCCAAACACCAGAGATCAGAACCCCAAACCCACAGAGATCAGAAGCCCAAACCCCAAGAGATTAGAACACCAAACCCATAGAGATCAGAATCCCAAACTCAGAGATCATAACCCCAAATCCAGAGCTCAGAACCCCAAACACCAGAGACAGAACCCTAACCCCCCAGAGATCAGAACCCCAAACCCCCAGAGATCAGAACCCCGAACCCCCAGAGATCAGAACCCCGAACCCAGAGATCAGAACCCCGAATCCCCAGAGATCAGAACCTCGAACCCAGAGATCAGAACGACGAACCCAGAGATCAGAACCGCAAACCCAGAGATCATTAGCCCAAACCCCCAGAGATCAGAACCCCGAACCCCCATAGATCAGAACCCCAACCCCCCAGAGATCAGAACTCCAAAACTTCAGGGAACATAACCCCAAAACAATGGATCAGTACCCCAAACCCGGTGATCAGAACCCCAAATCCAATGTTCAGAACCACAAAACCCCAGCGATCAGAACACCAAATCCAGAGATCAGAACCCCAAATCCAGAGATCAGAACCCCAAACCCGCAGAGATCAGAACCCCAAACCCAGTGATCAGAACCGTGAACCGAGAGTTCAGAACACCAAACTCCCAGAGATCTGAACCCCAAACCCCGAGAGATCAGAACCCCAAACCCGCAGAGATCAGAACCCCAAACCCAAAGATCAGAACCCCGAACCCAGAGGCCAGAACCCCAAACCCCCAGAGATCAGAACTCCAAACCCAGAGATCAGCAGCCCGAAGCTAGAGATCAGAACCCCAAACCCCCAGAGATCAGAACCCGGATCCAGAGATCAGAATGCCAAATCCAGAGATAGAACCCCGGACCCCCAAAGATCAGAACCCGGAAGCCAGAGATCAGAACCCCGAAATCCCAGAGATCAGAACTCCAAACACAGAGATCAGAACCCCATAACCAGAGATCAGAGCCTCGAACCCCCAGAGATCAGAACACCAAACCCCCAGAGTTCAAAACCACGAACCCAGTGATCAGAACCCCAAACACAGAGATCAGAACTCCAAACCACCAGAGTTCAAAATCCCAAACCCAGTGATCAGAACCGCGAACCCAGAGATCAGAACACCAAACTCTCAGAGATTAGAACCCCAAACCCCCAGAGATCAAACCCCGAACCCAGAGGCCAGAACCCCAAACCCCCAGAGATCAGAATCCCGAACACCCAGAGATCAGAACACCGAACCCCCAGAGATCAGAACACTGAACCCCCAGAGATTAGAACCCCAAACCCAGAGATCAGAACCCCAAACCCCGAGAGATCAGAACCCCAAACCCCGAGAGATCAGAACTCCAAACCCCCAGAGATCAGAACCCCAAACCCAGAGATCAGAACCCCGAACCCAGAGGCCAGAACCCCAAACCCCCAGAGATCAGAACTGCATTCCCAGAGATCAGCATCCCGAAGCTAGAGATCTGAACCCCAAACCCCCAAAGATCAGAACCCGGATCCAGAGATCAGAATGCCGAATCCAGAGATCAGAACTCCAAACACAGAGATCAGAACCCCATAACCAGAGATCAGAGCCTCGAACCCCCAGAGATCAGAACACCAAACCCTCAGAGATCAGAACCCCAAACCCCCAGAGATCAGAACCCCAAACCCCGAGAGATCAGAACCCCAAACCACCAGAGATCAGAACTCCAAACCTAGAGATCAGCAGCCCGAAGCTAGAGATCTGAACCCCAAACATCCAAAGATCAGATCCCGGACCCAGAGATCAGAACCCCGAACCTAGAGGCCAGAACCCCAAACACAGAGATCAGAACTCCAAACCAAATGAGATCAGAACCCCAAACCCAGTGATCAGAACCGCGAACCCTGAGATCAGAACCCCAAACCCCGAGAGATCAGAACTCCAAACCCCCAGAGATCAGAACCCCAAACCCAGAGATCAGAACCCTGAACCCAGAGATTAGAACACCCGAACTCCCAGAGATCAGAACCCCAAACCTCCAGAAATCAGAACGCCAACACCCCAGAAATCAGTACCCCAAAGCCCCAGAGATCAGAACCTCAAATGCCCAGAGGTCAGAACCCCCAGAGATCAGAACCCCGAAAACAGAGATCAGAACACCAACCCCCCAGCGATCAGAACCCCAAATCCAATGTTCAGAACCTCAAAACTTCAGGGAACATAAGCCCAAAACCAGTGATCAGTACCCCAAACCCAGTGATCAGAACCCCAAATCCAATGTTCAGAACATCAAAACACCAGAGATCAGAACCCCAAATCCAGAGATCAGAACCCCAAACCCCCAGAGATCAGAACCCCAAACCCAGTGATCAGAACACCAAACCCTGAGAGATCAGAACCCCAAACCCCCAGAGATCAGAACCCCAAACACCCAGAGATCAGAACCCCAAACCCCGAGAGATCAGAACCCCAAACCCCCAGAGATCAGAACTCCAAACCCAGAGATCAGAACCCCGAACCCAGAGGCCAGAACCCCAAACACAGAGATCAGAACTCCAAACCAAATGAGATCAGAACCCCAAACCCAGTGATCAGAACCGCGAACCCTGAGATCAGAACCCCAAACCCCGAGAGATCAGAACTCCAAACCCCCAGAGATCAGAACCCCAAACCCAGAGATCAGAACCCCGAACCCAGAGGCCAGAACCCCAAACCCCCAGAGATCAGAACTCCAAACCCAGAGATCAGCATCCCGAAGCTAGAGATCTGAACCCCAAACCCCCAAAGATCAGAACCCGGATCCAGAGATCAGAATGCCGAATCCAGAGATCAGAACCACGGACCCCCAAAGATCAGAACCCTGAAGCCAGAGATCAGAACCCCGAAATCCCAGAGATCAGAACTCCAAACACAGAGATCAGAACCACATTACCAGAGATCAGAGCCTCGAACCCCCAGAGATCAGAACACCAAACCCTCAGAGATCAGAACCCCAAACCCCCAGAGATCAGAACCCCAAACCCCGAGAGATCAGAACCCCAAACCACCAGAGATCAGAACTCCAAACCTAGAGATCAGCAACCCAAAGCTAGAGATCTGAACCCCAAACCTCCAAAGATCAGAACCCGGACCCAGAGATCAGAACCCCGAACCTAGAGGCCAGAACCCAAACACAGAGATCAGAACTCCAAACCAAATGAGATCAGAACCCCAAACCCAGTGATCAGAACCGCGAACCCAGAGGCCAGAACCCCAAACCCCCAGAGATCAGAACTCCAAACCCAGAGATCAGCATCCCGAAGCTAGAGATCTGAACCCCAAACCCCCAAAGATCAGAACCCGGATCCAGAGATCAGAATGTCGAATCCAGAGATCAGAACCCCGGACCCCCAAAGATCAGAACCCTGAAGCCAGAGATCAGAACCCCGAAATCCCAGAGATCAGAACTCCAAACACAGAGATCAGAACCCCATAACCAGAGATCAGAGCCTCGAACCCCCAGAGATCAGAACACCAAACCCTCAGAGATCAGAACCACGAACCCAGTGAACAGAACCCCAAACACAGAGATCAGAACTCCAAAGCACCAGAGATCAGAACCCCAAACCCAGTGATCAGAACAGCGAACCCAGAGATCAGAACCCCAAACTCCCAGAGATCAGAACCCCAAACCCCGAGAGATCAGAACCCCAAACCCCCTGAGATCAGAACCCCAAACCCCCAGAGATCAGAACTCCAAACCCCCAGAGAACAGAACTCCAAACCCCGAGATATAAGAACCCCAAACCCCCAGAGATCAGAACCCCAAACCCAGAGATCAGCAGACCGAAGCTAGAGATCAGAACCCCAAACCCCCAAAGATCAGAACCCGGATCCAGAGATCAGAACCCCGGACCCCAAAGATCAGAACCCTGAAGCCAGAGATCAGAACCCCGAAATCCGAGAGATCAGAACACCAAACCCCCAGAGATCAGAACCACGAACCCAGTGATCAGAACCCCAAACACAGAGATCAGAACCCCAAACCACCGGAGATCAGAACCCCAAACCCAGTGATCAGAACAGCGAACCCAGAGTTCAGAACACCAAACTCCCAAAGATCAGAACCCCAAACTCCCAGAGATCAGAACTCCAAACCCCCAGATAACAGAACCCCAAACCCAGTGATCAGAACAGCGAACCCAGAGATCAGAACACCAAACTCCCAAAGATCAGAACCCCAAACTCCCAGAGATCAGAACTCCAAACCCCCAGAGAACAGAACCCCAAACCCCGAGAGACCAGAACCCTAAATCCCCAGAGATTAGAACCCCAACCCAAAAGATCTGAACCCCGAAACCAGAACTCCGAACCCCCAGAGATCAGAACCCCGAATCCCCAGAGATCAGAACCTCGAACCCAGTGATCAGAACCGTGAACCCAGAGATCAGAATCCCGAACCCAGTGATCAGAACCGTGAACCCAGAGATCAGAATCCCGAACGCGAGAGATCAGAACCCCAAACACCAGAGATTAGAACCCCAAATCCAGAAATCAGAACCCCGAACCCAGAGATCAGAACCCCGAATCCAGAGATCAGAACCCCAAACACCAGAGATCAGAACCCCAAACACCAGAGATCAGAACCCCAAACCCACAGAGATCAGAAGCCCAAACCCCAAGAGATTAGAACACCAAACCCATAGAGATCAGAACCCCAAACCCAGAGATCAGAACCCCAAACCCAGAGATCAGAAATCCAAACACAGAGATCAGAACCCCATAACCAGAGATCAGAGCCTCGAACCCCCAGAGATCAGAACACCAAACCCCCAGAGTTCAAAACCACGAACCCAGTGATCAGAACCCCAAACACAGAGATCAGAACTCCAAACCACCAGAGTTCAAAACCCCAAACCCAGTGATCAGAACCGCGAACCCAGAGATCAGAACACCAAACTCCCAGAGATTAGAACCCCAAACCCCCAGAGATCAAACCCCGAACCCAGAGGCCAGAACCCCAAACCCCCAGAGATCAGAATCCCGAACACCCAGAGATCAGAACACCGAACCCCCAGAGATCAGAACACTGAACTCCCAGAGATTAGAACCCCAAACACAGAGATCAGAACCCCAAACCCCGAGAGATCAGAACCCCAAACCCCCAGAGATCAGAACTCCAAACCCAGAGATCAGAACCCCGAACCCAGAGGCCAGAACCCCAAACACAGAGATCAGAACTCCAAACCAAATGAGATCAGAACCCCAAACCCAGTGATCAGAACCGCGAACCCTGAGATCAGAACCCCAAACCCCGAGAGATCAGAACTCCAAACCCCCAGAGATCAGAACCCCAAACCCAGAGATCAGAACCGCGAACCCAGAGGCCAGAACCCCAAACCCCCAGAGATCAGAACCCCAAACCCAGTGATCAGAACCGCGAACCCAGAGATCAGAACACCAAACTCCAAGAGATCAGAATCCCAAACCCCCAGAGATCAGAACCACGAACCCAGTGATCAGAACCCCAAACACAGAGATCAGAACCCCAACCCACCAGAGATCAGAACCCCAAACCCAGTGATCAGAAACGCGAACCCAGAGATCAGAACACCAGACTCCCAGAGATCAGAACCCCAAACCCCCAGAGATCAAACCCCGAACCCAGAGGCCAGAACCCCAAACCCCCAGAGTTCAGAATCCCGAACACCCAGAGATCAGAACACCGAACCCCCAGAGATCAGAACACCGAACCCCCAGAGATTAGAACCCCAAACCCAGAGATCAGAACCCCAAACCCCGAGAGATCAGAACCCCAAACCCCCAGAGATCAGAACTCCAAACACAGAGATCAGAACCCCGAACCCAGAGGCCAGAACCCCAAACACAGAGATCAGAACTCCAAACCAAATGAGATCAGAACCCCAAACCCAGTGATCAGAACCGCGAACCCTGAGATCAGAACCCCAAACCCCGAGAGATCAGAACTCCAAACCCCCAGAGATCAGAACCCCAAACCCAGAGATCAGAACCGCGAACCCAGAGGCCAGAACCCCAAACCCCCAGAGATCAGAACCCCAAACCCAGTGATCAGAACCGCGAACCCAGAGATCAGAACACCAAACTCCAAGAGATCAGAATCCCAAACCCCCAGAGATCAGAACCACGAACCCAGTGATCAGAACCCCAAACACAGAGATCAGAACCCCAAACCACCAGAGATCAGAACCCCAAACCCAGTGATCAGAAACGCGAACCCAGAGATCAGAACACCAGACTCCCAGAGATCAGAACCCCAAACCCCCAGAGATCAAACCCCGAACCCAGAGGCCAGAACCCCAAACCCCCAGAGTTCAGAATCCCGAACACCCAGAGATCAGAACACCGAACCCCCAGAGATCAGAACACCGAACCCCCAGAGATTAGAACCCCAAACCCAGAGATCAGAACCCCAAACCCCGAGAGATCAGAACCCCAAACCCCCAGAGATCAGAACTCCAAACCCAGAGATCAGAACCCCGAACCCAGAGGCCAGAACCCCAAACACAGAGATCAGAACTCCAAACCAAATGAGATCAGAACCCCAAACCCAGTGATCAGAACCGCGAACCCTGAGATCAGAACCCCAAACCCCGAGAGATCAGAACTCCAAACCCCCAGACATCAGAACCCCAAACCCAGAGATCAGAACCCCGAACCCAGAGGCCAGAACCCCAAACCCCCAGAGATCAGAACCCCAAACCCAGTGATCAGAACCGCGAACCCAGAGATCAGAACACCAAACTCCAAGAGATCAGAATCCCAAACCCCCAGAGATCAGAACCACGAACCCAGTGATCAGAACCCCAAACACAGAGATCAGAACCCCAAACCACCAGAGATCAGAACCCCAAACCCAGTGATCAGAAACGCGAACCCAGAGATCAGAACACCAAACTCCCAGAGATCAGAACCCCAAACCCCCAGAGATCAGAATCCCAAACCACCAGAGATCAGAACCCCGAACCCAGAGATTAGAACATCCGAACTCCCAGAGATCAGAACCCCAAACCTCCAGAAATCAGAACGCCAACACCCCAGAGATCAGTACCCCAAAGCCCCAGAGATCAGAACCTCAAATGCCCAGAGGTCAGAACCCCCAGAGATCAGAACCCCGAACACAGAGATCAGAACACCAACCCCCCAGCGATCAGAACCTCAAATCCAATGTTCAGAACCTCAAAACTTCAGGGAACATAAGCCCAAAACCAGTGATCAGTACCCCAAACCCAGTGATCAGAACCCCAAATCCAATGTTCAGAACATCAAAACCCCAGAGATCAGAACCCCAAACCCCGAGAGATCAGAACCCCAAACCCCCAGAGATCAGAACTCCAAACCCAGAGATCAGAACCCCGAACCCAGAGGCCAGAACCCCAAACACAGAGATCAGAACTCCAAACCAAATGAGATCAGAACCCCAAACCCAGTGATCAGAACCGTGAACCCTGAGATCAGAACCCCAAACCCCGAGAGATCAGAACTCCAAACCCCCAGAGATCAGAACCCCAAACCCAGAGATCAGAACCCCGAACCCAGAGGCCAGAACCCCAAACCCCCAGAGATCAGAACTCCAAACCCAGAGATCAGCATCCCGAAGCTAGAGATCTGAACCCCAAACCCCCAAAGATCAGAACCCGGATCCAGAGATCAGAATGTCGAATCCAGAGATGAGAACCCCGGACCCCCAAAGATCAGAACCCTGAAGCCAGAGATCAGAACCCCGAAATCCCAGAGATCAGAACTCCAAACACAGAGATCAGAACCCCATAACCAGAGATCAGAGCCTCGAACCCCCAGAGATCAGAACACCAAACCCTCAGAGATCAGAACCCCAAACCCCCAGAGATCAGAACCCCAAACCCCGAGAGATCAGAGCCCCAAACCACCAGAGATCAGAACTCCAAAGCTAGATATCAGCAGCCCGAAGCTAGAGATCTGAACCCCAAACCTCCAAAGAATAGAACCCGGACCCAGAGATCAGAACCCCGAACCTAGAGGCCAGAACCCCAAACACAGAGTTCAGAACTGCAAACCAAATGAGATCAGAACCCCAAACCCAGTGATCAGAACCGCGAACCCTGAGATCAGAACCCCAAACCCCGAGAGATCAGAACTCCAAACCCCCAGAGATCAGAACCCCAAACCCAGAGATCAGAACCCCGAACCCAGAGATTAGAACAGCCGAACTCCCAGAGATCAGAACCCCAAACCTCCAGAAATCAGAACGCCAACACCACAGAGATCAGTACCCCAAAGCCCCAGAGATCAGAACCTCAAATGCCCAGAGGTCAGAACCCCCAGAGATCAGAACCCCGAACACAGAGATCAGAACACCAACCCCCCAGCGATCAGAACCCCAAATCCAATGTTCAGAACCTCAAAACTTCAGGGAACATAAGCCCAAAACCAGTGATCAGTAACCCAAACCCAGTGATCAGAACCCCAAATCCAATGTTCAGAACATCAAAACCCCAGAGATCAAAACCCCAAATCCAGAGATCAAAACCCCAAACCCCCAGAGATCAGAACCCCAAACCCAGTGATCAGAACACCAAACCCTGAGAGATCAGAACCCCAAACACCCAGAGATCAGAACCCCAAACCCCCAGAGATCAGAACCCCAAACCCCGAGAGATCAGAACCCCAAACCCCCAGAGATCAGAACTCCAAACACAGAGATCAGAACCCCGAACCAAGAGGCCAGAACCCCAAACACAGAGATCAGAACTCCAAACCAAATGAGATCAGAACCCCAAACCCAGTGATCAGAACCGCGAACCCTGAGATCAGAACCCCAAACCCCGAGAGATCAGAACTCCAAACCCCCAGAGATCAGAACCCCAAACCCAGAGATCAGAACCCCGAACCCAGAGGCCAGAACCCCGAACCCCCAGAGATCAGAACTCCAAACGCAGAGATCAGCATCCCGAAGCTAGAGATCTGAACCCCAAACCCCCAAAGATCAGAACCCGGATCCAGAGATCAGAATGCCGAATCCAGAGATCAGAACCCCGGACCCCCAACGATCAGAACCCTGAAGCCAGAGATCAGAACCCCGAAATCCCAGAGATCAGAACTCCAAACACAGAGATCAGAACCCCATAACCAGAGATCAGAGCCTCGAACCCCCAGAGATCAGAACACCAAACCCTCAGAGATCAGAACCACGAACCCAGTGAACAGAACCCCAAACACAGAGATCAGAACTCCAAAGCACCAGAGATCAGAACCCCAAACCCAGTAATCAGAACAGCGAACCCAGAGATCAGAACTCCAAACCTAGAGATCAGCAGCCCGAAGCTAGAGATCTGAACCCCAAACCTCCAAAGATCAGAACCCGGACCCAGAGATCAGAACCCCGAACCTAGAGGCCAGAACCCCAAACACAGAGATCAGAATTCCAAACCAAATGAGATCAGAACCCCAAACCCAGTGATCAGAACCGCGATCCCTGAGATCAGAACTCCAAACCCCCAGAGATCAGAACCCCAAACCCAAAGATCAGAACCCCGAACCCAGAGGCCAGAACCCCAAACCCCCAGAGATCAGAACTCCAAACCCAGAGATCAGCATCCCGAAGCTAGAGATCTGAACCCCAAACCCCCAAAGATCAGAACCCGGATCCAGAGATCAGAATGCCGAATCCAGAGACCAGAACCCCGGACCCCCAAAGATCAGAACCCTGAAGCCAGAGATGAGAACCCCGAAATCCCAGAGATCAGAACTCCAAACACAGAGATCAGAACCCCATAACCAGAGATCAGAGCCTCGAAACCCCAGACATCAGAATACCAAACCCTCAGAGATCAGAACCCCAAACCCCCAGAGATCATAACCCCAAACCCTGAGAGATTAGAACCCCAAACCACCAGAGATCAGAACTCCAAACCTAGAGATCAGCAGCCCGAAGCTAGAGATCTGAACCCCAAACCTCCAAAGATCAGAACCCGGACCCAGAGATCAGAATCCCGAATCCAGAGATCAGAACCCCGGACCCACAAAGATCAAAACCCCATAATCAGAGATCAGAGCCTCGATCCCCCAGAGATCAGAACACCAAACCCCCAGAGATCAGAACCACGAACCCAGTGATCAGAACCCCAAACACAGAGATCAGAACCCCAAACCACCAGAGATCAGAACCCCAAACCCAGTGATCAGAACCGCGAACCCAGAGATCAGATTTCCAAACTCCCAGAGATCAGAACCCCAAACCCCGAGAGATCAGAACCCCAAACCCCCAGAGATCAGTACCCCAAACCCCCAGAAATCAGAACTCCAAACCCCCAGAGAACAGAACCCCAAACCCCGAGAGATCAGAACCCCAAACCCCCAGAGATCAGAACACCAAACCCAGAGATCAGCAGACCGAAGCTAGAGATCAGAATCCCAAACCCCCAAAGATCAGAACCCGGATCCAGAGATCAGAACCACGGACCCCAAAGATCAGAACCCTGAAGCCAGAGATCAGAACCCCGATATCCGAGAGATCAGAACACCAAACCCCCAGAGATCAGAACCACGAACCCAGTGATCAGAACCCCAAACACAGAGATCAGAACCCCAAACCACCGGAGATCAGAACCCCAAACCCAGTGATCAGAACAGCGAACCCAGAGATCAGAACACCAAACTCCAAAAGATCAGAACCCCAAACTCCCAGAGATCAGAACTCCAAACCCCCAGAGATCAGAACCCCAAACCCAGTGATCAGAACAGCGAACCCAGAGATCAGAACACCAAACTCCCAAAGATCAGAACCCCAAACACCCAGAGATCAGAACTCCAAACCCCCAGAGAATAGAACCCCAAACCCCAAGAGATCAGAACCCCAAACCCCCAGAGATCAGAACCCCAAACCCAGAGATCAGCAGACCGATGCTAGAGATCAGATCCCCAAACCCCCAAAGATCAGAACCGCGAACCCAGAGATCAGAACACCAAACTCCCAGAGATCAGAACCCCAAACCCCCAGAGATCAGAACGCCAACCCCGCAGAGATCAGTACCCCAAAGCCCCAGAAGTCAGAACCTCAAATGCCCAGAGGTCAGAACCCCCAGAGATCAGAACCCCGAACCCAGAGATCAGAACACCAAACACCCAGAGATTAGAACCCCAACTCCCAGAGATCTGAGCCCTGAATCCAGAGATCAGAACCCCAAACCCAGAGATCTGAACCCCAAACCCAGATATCAGAACCTGAATCCCAGAGATGAGAACCCCAAACTCCAAGAGAACAGAACCCCGAACCGAGATTAGAACACCAAACCCAGAGATCAGAACCCCTAACTTCAGAGAATTGAACCCCAAACCCCCAGAGATCAAAACCACGAACCCAGTGATCAGAACCCCAAACCCAGAGATCACAACCCCAAACCACCAGAGATCAGCACCCCAAACCCAGTGATCAGAACCGCGAATCCAGAGATCAGAACACCAAACTCCCAGAGATCAGAACTCCAAACCCCCAGAGAACAGAACCCCAAACCCCGAGAGATCAGAACCCCAACCCCCCAGAGATCAGAACCCCAAACCGAGAGATCAGCAGACCGAAGCGAGAGATCAGAACCCCAAACCCCCAAAGATCAGAACCGCGAACCCAGAGATCAGAACACCAAACCCCCAGAGATCAGAACCACAAACCCCAAGAGATCAGAACTCCAAACCCCCAGAGATCAGAACCCCAAACCCAGAGATCGGAACCCCGAACCCAGAGGCCAGAACCCCAAACCCCCAGAGATCAGAACTCCAAACCCAGAGATCAGCATCCCGAAGCTAGAGATCAGAACACCTAACCCCCAAAGATCAGAACCCGGATCCAAAGATCAGAACCCCGAACCCCCAGAGATTAGAACCCCAAACCCCCAGAGATCAGAACCCCAAACCCCCAGAGATCTGAGCCCTGAATCCAGAGATCAGAACCCCGAACCCCCAGAGATCAGAATAGCAAACCCCCAGAGATCAGAACCTCAAATCCCCAGAGGTTAGAACCCCAAACCCCCAGAGATCAGAACCCCAAACCCCCAGAGATCAGAACCCCAAACCCCCAGAGATCAGAACCCCACACCCCCAGAGATGAGAACACCGAACCCAGAGATTAGAGCCCCAAACCCCGAGAGATCAGAACCCCGAACCCAGAGATCAAAACCCCAAAACCCAGAGATCAGAACCCCGAACCCAGAGATCAGAACCCCGAACCCAGAGATCAGAACCCCGAACCCAGAAATTAGAGCCTCAAACCCCGAGAGATCAGAACACCGAACCCAGAGATTAAAACCTCAAACCCAGAGATCAGAACCACAAACCCAGAGATCAGAACCGCAAACCCAGATATCAGAACCCCAAACCCAGAGATCAAAACCTCAAACCCAGAGATCAGAACCCCAAACCCAGATATCAGAACCCCAAACCCAGAGATCAGAACCCCAAACCCACAGAGATCAGAACACCGAACCACCACAGTACAGAACCCCAACCCCACAGCGATCAGAACCCCAAATCCAATGTACTGAACCCCAAAGCTTCAGGGAACATAAACCCAAAACCAGTGATCAGTACCCCAAACCCGGTGATCAGAACCGCAAATCCAGAGATCAGAACCCCAAACCCCCAGAGATCAGAACCCCAAACCCAGTGATCAGAACACCAAATCCCGAGAGATCAGAACACAAAACTCCCAAAGATCAGAACCCCAAACTCCCAGAGATCAGAACTCCAAACCCCCAGCGAACAGAACCCCAAACCCCGAGAGATCAGAACCACAAACCCCCAGAGATCAGAACCCCAAACCCAGAGATCAGCAGACCGAAGCTAGAGATCAAAACCCCAAACCCCCAAAGATCAGAACCGTGAACCCAGAGATCAGAACACCAAACTCCCAGAGATCAGAACCCCAAACCCCCAGAGATCAGAACGCCAACACCCCAGAGATCAGTACCCCAAAGCCCCAGAAGTCAGAACCTCAAATTCCCAGAGGTCAGAACCGCCAGAGATCAGAACCCCGAACCCAGAGATCAGGACACCAAACCCAGATATCAGTACCTGAATCCCAGAGATGAGAACCCCAAACTCCAGAGAATTGAACATCAAAACCCCAGAGATCAGAACCACGAACCCAGTGATATTAACCCCAAACCCAAAGATCAGAACCCCAAACCACCAGAGATCAGAAACCCAAACCCCCAGAGATCAGAAACCCAAACCCAGTGATCAGAACCGCGAACCGAGAGATCAGAACCCCAAACTCCCAGAGATCTGAGCCCCAAACCCCGAGAGATCAGAACCCCAAACCCGCAGAGATCAGAACCCCAAACCCAGAGATCAGAACCCCGAACCCAGAGGCCAGAACCCCAAACCCCCAGAGATCAGAACTCCAAACCCAGAGATCAGCAGCCCGAAGCTAGAGATCAGAACCCCAAACCCCCAAACATCAGAACCCGGATCCAGAAATCAGAATCCCGAATCCAGAGATCAGAACCCCGGACCCCCAAAGATCAGAACCCGGAAGCCAGAGATCAGAACCCCGAAATCCCAGAGATCAGAACTCCAAACACAGAGATCAGAACCCCATAACCAGAGATCAGAGCCTCGAACCCCCAGAGATCAGAACACCAAACCCCCAGAGTTCAGAACCACGAGCACAGTGATCAGAACCCCAAACACAGAGATCAGAACTCCAAACCACCAGAGATCAGAACCGCAAACCCAGTGATCAGAACCGCGAACCCATAGATCAGAACACCAAACTCCCAGAGATCAGAATCCCGAACACCCAGAGATCAGAACACCGAACCCCCAGGGATTAGAACCCCAAACCCAGATTTCAGAACCCCGAAGCCAGAGATCAGAACTCCTAACCCCCAGAGATCAGAACCCCAAAACTTCAGGGAACATAACCCCAAACCCAGTGTTCAGTACCCCAAACCCGGTGATCAGAACTCCAAATCCAATGTTCAGAACCACAATACCCCGGGGAACATAACCCCATACCCAGTGACCAGAACCCCAAACACCCAGAGATCAGAACACCAAATCCAATGTTCAGAACCCCAAAACATCAGGGAACACAACCCCAAACCCAGTGATCAGAACTCCAAATCCAGAGATCAGAACCCCAAAACCCCAGAGATCAGAAACACAAACCCAGTGATCAGAACCGTGAACCCAGAGATCAGAATCTCGAACCCGAGAGATTAGAACCCCAAACACCAGAGATTAGAACCGCAAACCCAGAAATCAGAACCCCGAATCCAGAGATCAGAACCCCGAATCCAGAGATCAGAACCCCAAACACCCGAGATCAGAACCCCAAACCCCCAGAGATCAGAACCCCAAACCCCCAGAGATCAGAACCCCGAACCCCCAGAGATCAGAACCCCGAACCCAGAGATCAAAACTCCGAATCCAGTGATCAGAACCCGAAACACCAGAGATCAGAAACCAAAACCCCCAGAGATCAGAATCCTAAACCCCCAGAGATTAGAACCCCAGCCCAAAAGATCTGAACCCCGAAACCAGAACTCCGAACCCCCAGAGATCAGAACCCCGAATCCCCAGAGATCAGAACCTCGAACCCAGTGATCAGAACCGTGAACCCAGAGATCAGAATCCTTAACCCAGTGATCAGAACCGTGAACCCAGAGATCAGAATCCCGAACGCGAGAGATCAGAACCCCAAACACCAGAGATTAGAACCCCAAACCCAGAAATCAGAAACCCGAACCCAGAGATCAGAACCCCGAATCCAGAGATCAGAACCCCAAACACCAGAGATCAGAACCCCAAACACCAGAGATCAGAACCCCAAACCCACAGAGATCAGAAGCCCAAACCCCAAGAAATTAGAACACCAAACCCATAGAGATCAGAACCCCAAACCCAGAGATCAGAACCCCAAACCCAGAGCTCAGAACCCCAAACACCAGAGACAGAACCCCAACCCCCCAGAGATCAGAACCCCAAAGCCCCAGAGATCAGAACCCCGAACCCCCAGAGATCAGAACCCCGAACCCAGAGATCAGAACTCCGAATCCAGTGATCAGAACCCAAAACACCAGAGATCAGAAACCCAAACCCCCAGAGATCAGAACCCTAAATCCCCAGAGAGTAGAACCCCAACCCAAGAGATCAGAACCCCGAAACCAGAGATCAGAACTCCGAACCCCCAGAGATCAGAACCCCGAATCCCCAGAGATCAGAACCTCGAACCCAGAGATCAGAATGACGAACCCAGAGATCAGAACCCCAAACCCAGAGATCAGAAGCCCAAACCCCCAGAGATCAGAACCCCGAACCCCCATAGATCAGAACCCCAACCCCCCAGAGATCAGAACCCCAAAACTTCAGGGAACATAACCCCAAAACAATGGATCAGTACCCCAAACCCGGTGATCAGAACCCCAAATCCAATGTTCAGAACCACAAAACCCCAGTGATCAGAACACCAAATCCAGAGATCAGAACCCCAAATCCAGAGATCAGAACCCCAAACCCGCAGAGATCAGAACCCCAAACCCAGTGATCAGAACCGCGAACCGAGAGTTCAGAACACCAAACTCCCAGAGATCTGAACCCCAAACCCCGAGAGATCAGAACCCCAAACGCAGAGATCAGAACCCCGAACCCAGAGGCCAGAACCCCAAACCCCCAGAGATCAGAACTCCAAACCCAGAGATCAGCAGCCCGAAGCTAGAGATCAGAACCCCAAACCCCCAAAGATCAGAACCCGGATCCAGAGATCAGAATGCCGAATCCAGAGATCAGAACCCCGGACCCCCAAAGATCAGAACCCGGAAGCCAGAGACCAGAACCCCGAAATCCCAGAGATCAGAACTCCAAACACAGAGATCAGAACCCCATAACCAGAGATCAGAGCCTCGAACCCCCAGAGATCAGAACACCAAACCCCCAGAGTTGAAAACCACGAACCCAGTGATCAGAACCCCAAACACAGAGATCAGAACTCCAAACCACCAGAGTTCAAAACCCCAAACCCAATGATCAGAACCACGAACCCAGAGATCAGAACACGAAACTCCCAGAGATTAGAACCCCAAACCCCCAGAGATCAGAACCCCAAACACAGAGATCAGAACTCCAAACCACCAGAGATCAGAACCGCAAACCCAGTGATCAGAAACGCGAACCCAGAGATCAGAACACCAAACTCCCAGAGATTAGAACCCAAAACCCCCAGAGATCAGAACCCCGAACCCAGAGGCCAGAACCCCAAACCCCCAGAGATCAGAATCCCGAACCCCCAGAGATCAGAACACCGAACCCCCAGAGATTAGAACCCCAAACCCAGAGATCAGAACCCCGAAGCCAGAGATCAAAACTCCTAACCCCCAGAGATCAGAACCCCAAAACTTCAGGGAACATAACCCCAAACCCAGTGTTCAGTACCTCAAACCCGGTGATCAGAACCCCAAATTCAATGTTCAGAACCACAATACCCCGGGGAACATAACCCCAAACCCAGTGACCAGAACCCCAAACACCCAGAGATCAGAACACCAAATCCAATGTTCAGAACCCCAAAACATCAGGGAACACAACCCCAAACCCAGTGAACAGAACTCCAAATCCAGAGATCAGAACCCCAAAACTTCAGAGATCAGAACCACTAACCCAGTGATCAGAACCGTGAACCCAGAGATCAGAATCCCGGACCCGAGAGATCAGAACCCCAAACACCAGAGATTAGAACTACCAAACCCAGAAATCAGAACCCCGAACCCAGAGATCAGAACCCCGAATCCAGAGATCAGAACCCCAAACACCAGAGATCAGAACCCCAACCTCCCAGAGATCAGAACCCCAAACCCCCAGAGATCAGAACCCCGAACCCGCAGAGATCAGAACCCTAAATCCCAAGAGATTAGAACCCCAACCCCAGAGATCAGAACCCCGAAACCAGAGATCAGAACTCTGAACCCCCAGAGATCAGAACCTCGAACGCAGATATCAGAACCCCTAATCCCAGAGAATTGAACTCCAAACCCAGAGATCAGAACGCCGAAACCTGAAAGATCAAAACACCGAACCCAGAGATCAGAACCCCAAACTCCCAGCGATCAGAACCCCAAACCCCCTAAGATCAGAACCCCAAACTCCCAGATGTCAGAACCCCAAACCCCCAGAGGTCAGAAACCCGAACCCAGAGATCAGAACCACGAACCGAGAGATCAGAACCCCAACCCCACAGCGATCAGAACCCCAAATCAAATGTTCAGAACCCCAAAACTTCAGGGAACATAACCCCAAAACCAGCGATCAGTACTCCAAACCCGGTGATCAGAACCCCAAATTCAATGTTCAGAACCACAAAACCCCAGAGATCAGAACCCCAAATCCAGAGATCAGAACTCCAAACCCCCAGAGATCAGAACCCCAAACCCAGTGATCAGAACACCAAATCCAGAGAGATCAGAAACCCAAACCCCCAGAGATCAGAATCCCAAACCCCCAGAGATCAGAACCACAAACCCCAAGAGATCAGAACTCCAAACCCCCAGAGATCAGAACCCCAAACCCAGTGATCAGAACACCAAATCCAGAGAGATCAGAAACCCAAACCCCCAGAGATCAGAATCCCAAACCCCCAGAGATCAGAACCACAAACCCCAAGAGATCAGAACTCCAAACCCCCAGAGATCAGAACCCCAAACCCAGAGATCAGAACCCCGAACCCAGAGGCCAGAACCCCAAACCCCCAGAGATCAGAACTCCAAACCCAGAGATCAATTCCGAAGCTAGAGATCAGAACACCAAACCCCCAAAGATCAGAACCCGGATCCAGAGATCAGAACCCCGGACCCCCAAAGATCAGAACCCAGAAGCCAGAGATCAGAACCCCGAAATCCCAGAGATCAGAACTCCAAACATAGAGATCAGAACCCCATAACCAGAGATCAGAGCCTCGAACCCCCAGAGATCAGAACACCAAACCCCCAGAGATCAGAACCACGAACCCAGTGATCAGAACCCCAAACCCAGTGATCAGAACCCCAAACACAGAGATCAGAACACAAAACTCCCAAAGATCAGAACCCCAAACTCCCAGAGATCAGAACTCCAAACCCCCAGAGAACAGAACCCCAAACCCCGAGAGATCAGAACCCCAAACCCCCAGAGATCAGAACCCCAAACCCAGAGATCAGCAGACCGAAGCTAGAGATCAGAACCCCAAACCCCCAAAGATCAGAACCGCGAACCCAGAGATCAGAACACCAAACCCGCAGAGATCAGAACCACAAACCCCAAGGGATCAGAACTCCAAACCCCCAGAGATCAGAACCCCAAACCCAGAGATCAGAACCCCGAACCACCAGAGATCAGAACTCCAAGCCCAGAGATCAGAATCCCGAACCCAGAGGCCAGAACCCCAAACCCCCTGAGATCAGAACTCCAAACCCAGAGATCAGCAGCCCGAAGCTAGAGATCTGAACCCCAAACCCCCAAAGATCAGAACCCGGACCCAGAGATCAGAATCCCGAATCCAGAGATCAGAACCCCGGACCCACAAAGATCAGAACCCGGAAGCCAGAGATCAGAACACCGAAATCCCATAGATCAGAACTCCAAACACAGAACTCCATAACCAGAGATCAGAGCCTCGAACCCCCAGGGATCAGAACACCAAACCCCCAGAGATCAGAACCACGAACCCAGTGATCAGAACCCCAAACACAGAGAACAGAACCCCAAACCACCAGAGATCAGAACCCCAAACCCAGTGATCAGAAACGCGAACCCAGAGATCAGAACACCAAACTCCCAGAGATCAGAACCCCAAACCCCCAGAGATCAGAACCCCAAACCCCCAGAGATCAGAATTCCAAACCACCAGAGATCAGAACCCCGAACCCAGAGATTAGAACACCTGAATTCCCAGAGATCAGAACCCCAAACCTCCAGAAATCAGAACGCCAACGCCCCAGAGATCAGTACCCCAAAGACCCAGAGATCAGAACCTCAAATGCCTAGAGGTCAGAACCCCCAGAGATCAGAACCCCGAACACAGAGATCAGAACACCAACCCCCCAGCGATCAGAACCCCAAATCCAATGTTCTGAACATCAAAACCCCAGAGATCAGAACCCCAAATCCCGAGATCAGAACCCCAAACCTCCAGAGATCAGAACCCAAAACCCAGTGATCAGAACACCAAACCCTGAGAGATCGGAACCCCAAACCCAGAGATCAGAACCCCGAACCCAGAGGTCAGAATGCCAAACCCCCAGCGATCAGAACTCCAAACCCAGATATCAGCAGCCCGAAGCGAGAGATCAGAACCCCGAAATCCCAGAGATCAGAACCCCAAACCTCCAGAGATCAGAACCCCAAACCCCCAGAGAACAGAACCCCAAACCCCGAGAGTTCGGAACCCCAAACCAGCAGAGATCAGAACCCCATACCCAGAGATCAGAACCCCGAACACAGAGGCCAGAACCTCAAACCCCCAGAGATCAGAACTCCAAACCCAGAGATCAGCAGCCCGAAGCTGGAGATCTGAACTCCAAACCTCCAAAGATCAGAACCCGGACCCAGAGATCAGAATCCTGAATCCAGAGATCAGAACCCCGGACCCACAAAGATCAGAACCCGGAAGCCAGAGATCAGAACACCAACCCCCCAGAGATCAGAACCACGAATCCAGTGATCAGAATACCAAACTCCCAGAGATCAGAAACCCAAACCCCCAGAGATCAGAACCCCAAACCCCCAGAGATCAGAATCCCAAACCCCCAGAGATCAGAACCCCGAACACAGAGATTAGAACACCCGAACTCCCAGAGATCAGAACCCCAAACCTCCAGAAATCAGAACGCCAACCCCCCAGAGATCAGTACCCCAAAGATCAGAACCTCAAATGCCCAGAGGTCAGAACCCTCAGAGATCAGAACCCCGAACCCAGAGATCAGAACACCAAGCCCCCAGCGATCAGAACCCCAAATCCAATGTTCACAACCTCAAAACTTCAGGGAACATAAGCCCAAAACCAGTGATCAGTACCCCAAACCCGGTGATCAGAACCCCAAATCCAATGTTCAGAACCACAAAACCCAAGAGATCAGAACCCCAAATCCAGAGGTCGGAACCCCATACTCCCAGAGATCAGAACCCCACACCCAGTGATCAGAACAGCAAACCCCGAGAGATCAGAACCCCAAACCCCCAAAGATCAGAACCCCAAACCCCCAGAGATCAGAACCCCAAACCCCGAGAGACCAGAACCCCAAACCACCAGAGATCAGAACTCCAAACCTAGAGATCAGCAGCCCGAAGCTAGAGATCTGAACCCCAAACCCCCAAAGATCAGAACCCGGACCCAGAGATCAGAATCCCGAATCCAGAGATCAGAACCCCGGACCCACAAAGATCAAAACCCCATAACCAGAGATCAGAGCCTCGAACCCCCAGAGATCAGAACACCAAACCCCCAGAGATCAGAACCACGAACCCAGTGATCAGAACCCCAAACACAGAGACCAGAACCCCAAACCACCAGAGATCAGAACCCCAAACCCAGTGATCAGAAACGCGAACCCAGAGATCAGAACACCAAACTCCCAGAGATCAGAACCCCAAACCCCCAGAGATCAGAACCCCAAACCCCCAGAGATCAGAATCCCAAACCACCAGAGATCAGAACCCCGAACCCAGAGATTAGAACACCCGAACTCCCAGAGATCAGAACCTCAAACCTCCAGAAATCAGAACGCCAACACCCCAGAGATCAGTACCCCAAAGCCCCAGAGATCAGAACCTCAAATGCCCAGAGGTCAGAACCCCCAGAGATCAGAACCCCGAACACAGAGATCAGAAAACCAACCCCCCAGCGATCACAACCCCAAATCCAATGTTCAGAACCTCAAAACTTCAGGGAACATAAGCCCAAAACCAGTGATCAGTACCCCAAACCCAGTGATCAGAACCCCAAATCCAATGTTCAGAACATCAAAACCCCAGAGATCAGGACCCCAAATCCAGAGATCAGAACCCCAAATCCCCAGAGATCAGAACCCCAAACCCGGTGATCAGAACACCAAACCCTGAGAGATCAGAACCCCAACACGCCAGGGATCAGAACCCCTAACCCCCAGAGATCAGAACCCCAAACCCCGAGAGATCAGAACCCCAAGCCTCCATAGATCAGAACTCCAAACCCAGAGATCAGAACCCCGAACCCAGAGGCCAGAACCCCAAACCCCCAGAGATCAGAACTCCAAACCCAGAGATCAGAACCACGAACCCAGAGGCCAGAACCCCAAACCCCCAGAGATCAGAACCCCAAACACAGCGATCAGAACTCCAAACCAAATGAGATCAGAACCCCAAACCCAGTGATCAGAACCGCGAACCCTGAGATCAGAACTCCAAACCCCCAGAGATCAGAACCCCAAACCCAGAGATCAGAACCCCGAACCTAGAGGCCAGAACCCCAAAGCCCCAGAGATTAGAACTCCAAACCCAGAGATCAGCAGCCCGAAGCTAGAGATCAGAACCCCAAACCCCCAAACATCAGAACCCGGATCCAGAGATCAGAATCCCGAATCCAGAGATCAGAACCCCGGACCCCCAAAGATCAGAACCCGGAAGCCAGAGATCAGAACCCCGACATCCCAGAGATCAGAACTCCAAACACAGAGATCAGAACCCCATAACCAGAGATCAGAGCCTCGAACCCCCAGAGATCAGAACACCAAACCCCCAGAGTTCAGAACCACGAGCCCAGTGATCAGAACCCCAAACACAGAGATCAGAACTCCAAACCACCAGAGATCAGAACCGCGAACCCAGAGATCAGAACACCAAACTCCCAGAGATCAGAACCCCAAACCCCCAGAGATCAGAACCCCAAACCCAGATATCAGAACCCCGAACCCAGAAGCCAGAACCCCAAACCCCCAGAGATCAGAATCCCGAACCCCCAGAGATCAGAACACCGAACCCCCAGAGATCAGAACACCGAACCCAGATTTCAGAACCCCGAAGCCAGAGATCAGAACTCCTAACCCCCAGAGATCAGAACCCCAAAACTTCAGGGAACATAACCCCAAACCCAGTGTTCAGTACCCCAAACCCGGTGATCAGAACTCCAAATCCAATGTTCAGAACCACAATACCCCGGGGAACATAACCCCATACCCAGTGACCAGAACCCCAAACACCCAGAGATCAGAACACCAAATCCAATGTTCAGAACCCCAAAACATCAGGGAACACAACCCCAAACCCAGTGATCAGAACTCCAAATCCAGAGATCAGAACCCCAAAACCCCAGAGATCAGAACCACAAACCCAGTGATCAGAACCGTGAACCCAGAGATCAGAATCTCGAACCCGAGAGATTAGAACCCCAAACACCAGAGATTAGAACCCCAAACCCAGAAATCAGAACCCCGAATCCAGAGATCAGAACCCCGAATCCAGAGATCAGAACCCCAAACACCCGAGATCAGAACCCCAAACCCCCAGAGATCAGAACCCCAAACCCCCAGAGATCAGAACCCCGAACCCCCAGAGATCAGAACCCCGAACCCAGAGATCAAAACTCCGAATCCAGTGATCAGAACCCGAAACACCAGAGATCAGAAACCCAAACCCCCAGAGATCAGAATCCTAAACCCCCAGAGATTAGAACCCCAGCCCAAAAGATCTGAACCCCGAAACCAGAACTCCGAACCCCCAGAGATCAGAACCCCGAATCCCCAGAGATCAGAACCTCGAACCCAGTGATCAGAAACGTGAACCCAGAGATCAGAATCCTTAACCCAGTGATCAGAACCGTGAACCAAGAGATCAGAATCCCGAACGCGAGAGATCAGAACCCCAAACACCAGAGATTAGAACCCCAAACCCAGAAATCAGAACCCCGAAACCAGAGATCAGAACCCCGAATCCAGAGATCAGAACCCCAAACACCAGAGATCAGAACCCCAAACACCAGAGATCAGAACCCCAAACCCACAGAGATCAGAAGCCCAAACCCCAAGAAATTAGAACACCAAACCCATAGAGATTAGAACCCCAAACCCAGAGATCAGAACCCCAAACCCAGAGCTCAGAACTCCAAACACCAGAGACAGAACCCCAACCCCCCAGAGATCAGAACCCCAAAGCCCCAGAGATCAGAACCCCGAACCCCCAGAGATCAGAACCCCGAACCCAGAGATCAGAACTCTAAATCCAGTGATCAGAACCCAAAACACCAGAGATCAGAAACCCAAATCCCCAGAGATCAGAACCCTAAATCCCCAGAGATTAGAACCCCAACCCAAGAGATCAGAACCCCGAAACCAGAGATCAGAACTCCGAACCCCCAGAGATCAGAACCCCGAATCCCCAGAGATCAGAACCTCGAACCCAGAGATCAGAATGACGAACCCAGAGATCAGAACCCCAAACCCAGAGATCAGAAGCCCAAACCCCCAGAGATCAGAATCCCGAACCCCCATAGATCAGAACCCCAACCCCCCAGAGATCAGAACTCCAAAACTTCAGGGAACATAACCCCAAAACAATGGATCAGTACCCCAAACCCGGTGATCAGAACCCCAAATCCAATGTTCAGAACCACAAAACCCCAGCGATCAGAACACCAAATCCAGAGATCAGAACCCCAAATCCAGAGATCAGAACCCCAAACCCGCAGAGATCAGAACCCCAAACCCAGTGATCAGAACCGCGAACCGAGAGTTCAGAACACCAAACTCCCAGAGATCTGAACCCCAAACCCCGAGAGATCAGAACCCCAAACCCGCAGAGATCAGAACCCCATCCCAGAGATCAGAACCCCGAACCCAGAGGCCAGAACCCCAAACCCCCAGAGATCAGAACTCCAAACCCAGAGATCAGCAGCCCGAAGCTAGAGATCAGAACCCCAAACCCCCAGAGATCAGAACCCGGATCCAGAGATCAGAATGCCGAATCCAGAGATCAGAACCCCGGACCCCCAAAGATCAGAACCCGGAAGCCAGAGATCGGAACCCCGAAATCCCAGAGATCAGAACTCCAAACACAGAGATCAGAACTCCATAACCAGAGATCAGAGCCTCGAACCCCCAGAGATCAGAACACCAAACCCCCAGAGTTCAAAACCACGAACCCAGTGATCAGAACCCCAAACACAGAGATCAGAACTCCAAACCACCAGAGTTCAAAACCCCAAACCCAGTGATCAGAACCGCGAACCCAGAGATCAGAACACCAAACTCCCAGAGATTAGAACCCCAAACCCCCAGAGATCAGAACCCCAAACACAAAGATCAGAACTCCAAACCACCAGAGATCAGAACCGCAAACCCAGTGATCAGAAACGCGAACCCAGAGATCAGAACACCAAACTCCCAGAGATTAGAACCCAAAACCCCCAGAGATCAGAACCCCGAACCCAGAGGCCAGAACCCCAAACCCCCAGAGATCAGAATCCCGAACCCCCAGAGATCAGAACACAGAACCCCCAGAGATCAGAACACCGAACCCCCAGAGATTAGAACCCCAAACCCAGAGATCAGAACCCCGAAGCCAGAGATCAAAACTCCTAACCCCCAGAGATCAGAACCCCAAAACTTCAGGGAACATAACCCCAAACCCAGTGTTCAGTACCTCAAACCCGGTGATCAGAACCCCAAATTCAATGTTCAGAACCACAATACCCCGGGGAACATAACCCCAAACCCAGTGACCAGAACCCCAAACACCCAGAGATCAGAACACCAAATCCAATGTTCAGAACCCCAAAACATCAGGGAACACAACCCCAAACCCAGTGATCAGAACTCCAAATCCAGAGATCAGAACCCCAAAACTTCAGAGATCAGAACCACAAACCCAGTGATCAGAACCGTGAACCCAGAGATCAGAATCCCGGACCCGAGAGATCAGAACCCCAAACACCAGAGATTAGAACTACCAAACCCAGAAATCAGAACCCCGAACCCAGAGATCAGAACCCCGAATCCAGAGATCAGAACCCCAAACACCAGAGATCAGAACCCCAACCTCCCAGAGATCAGAACCCCAAACCCCCAGAGATCAGAACCCCGAACCCGCAGAGATCAGAACCCTAAATCCCAAGAGATTAGAACCCCAACCCCAGAGATCAGAACCCCGAATCCAGAGATCAGAACCCCAAACACCAGAGATCAGAACCCCAAACACCAGAGATCAGAACCCCAAACCCACAGAGATCAGAAGCCCAAACCCCAAGAAATTAGAACACCAAACCCATAGAGATCAGAACCCCAAATCCAGAGATTAGAACCCCAACCCAAGAGATCAGAACCCCGAAACCAGAGATCAGAACTCCGAACCCCCAGAGATCAGAACCCCGAATCTCCAGAGATCAGAACCTCGAACCCAGTGATCAGAACCGTGAACCCAGAGATCAGAATCCTTAACCCAGTGATCAGAACCGTGAACCCAGAGATCAGAATCCCGAACGCGAGAGATCAGAACCCCAAACACCAGAGATTAGAACCCCAAACCCAGAAATCAGAACCCCGAAACCAGAGATCAGAACCCCGAATCCAGAGATCAGAACCCCAAACACCAGAGATCAGAACCCCAAACACCAGAGATCAGAACCCCAAACCCACAGAGATCAGAAGCCCAAACCCCAAGAAATTAGAACACCAAACCCATAGAGATCAGAACCCCAAACCCAGAGATCAGAACCCCAAACCCAGAGCTCAGAACCCCAAACACCAGAGACAGAACCCCAACCCCCCAGAGATCAGAACCCCAAAGCCCCAGAGATCAGAACCCCGAACCCCCAGAGATCAGAACCCCGAACCCAGAGATCAGAACTCCGAATCCAGTGATCATAACCCAAAACACCAGAGATCAGAAACCCAAACACCAGAGATCAGAACCCTAAATCCCCAGAGATTAGAACCCCAACCCAAGAGATCAGAACCCCGAAACCAGAGATCAGAACTCCGAACCCCCAGAGATCAGAACCCCGAATCCCCAGAGATCAGAACCTCGAACCCAGAGATCAGAATGACGAACCCAGAGAGAGATCAGAACCCCAAACCCAGAGATCAGAAGCCCAAACCCCCAGAGATCAGAACCCCGAACCCCCATAGATCATGACATAGGTAAAAAAAGGGATGAGTTCCTACGAAATGAATTTAAGGAGCTAGGAGCTAAATTAAAAAGTAGGACCTCAAAAGTAGTAATCTCAGGATTGCTACCAGTGCTACGTGCTAGTCAGAGTAGGAATCGCAGGATAGCTCAGATGAATACGTGGCTTGAGCAATGGTGCAGCAGGGAGGGATTCAAATTCCTGGGGCATTGGAACCGGTTCTGGGGGAGGTGGGACCAGTACAATCCGGACGATCTGCACCTGGGCAGAATCGGAACCAATGTCCTCGGGGGAGTGTTTGCTAGTGCTGTTGGGGAGGAGTTAAACTAATATGGCAGGGGGATGGGAACCAATGCAGGGAGATAGAGGGAAACAAAAAGGAGGCAAAAACAAAAGACAGAAAGGAGATGAGGAAAAGTGGAGGGCAGAGAAACCCAAGGCAAAGAACAAAAAGGGCCATTGTACAGCAAAATTCTAAAAGGACAGAGGGTGTTAAAAAAACAAGCCTAAAGGCTTTGTGTCTTAATGCAAGGAGTATCCGCAATAAGGTGGATGAATTAACTGTGCAAATAGATGTTAACAAATATGATGTGATTGGGATTACGGAGACGTGGCTCCAGGATGAGCAGGGCTGGGAACTCAACATCCAGGTGTATTCAACATTCAGGAAGGATAGAATAAAAGGAAAAGGAGGTGGGCTAGCATTGCTGGTTAAGGAGGAGATTAAGGCAATAGTTAGGAAGGACATTAGCTTGGATGATGTGGAATCTATATGGGTAGAGCTGCAGAACACCAAAGGGCAAAAAACGTTAGTGGGAGTTGTGTACAGACCTCCAAACAGTAGTAGTGATGTTGGGGAGGGCATCAAACAGGAAATTAGGGGTGCGTGCAATAAAGGTGCAGCAGTTATAATGGGTGACTTTAATATGCACATAGATTGGGCTAACCAAACTGGAAGCAATACGGTGGAGGAGGATTTTCTGGAGTGCATAAGGGATGGTTTTTTAGACCAATATGTCGAGGAACCAACTAGGGGGGAGGCCATCTTAGACTGGGTGTTATGTAATGAGAAAGGATTAATTAGCAATCTCGTTGTGCGAGGCCCCTTGGGGAAGAGTGACCATAATATGGTGGAATTCTGCATTAGGATGGAGAATGAAACAGTTAATTCAGAGACCATGGTCCAGAACTTAAAGAAGGCTAACTTTGAAGGTATGAGGCGTGAATTGGCTGAGATGGATTGGCGAATGATACTTAAGGGGTTGACTGTGGATGGGCAATGGCAGACATTTAGAGACCGCATGGATGAACTACAACAATTGTACATTCCTGTCTGGCATAGAAATAAAAAAGGGAAGGTGGCTCAACCGTGGCTATCAAGGGAAATCAGGGATAGTATTAAAGCCAAGGAAGTGGCATACAAATTGGCCAGAAATAGCAGCGAACCTGGGGACTGGGAGAAATTTAGAACTCAGCAGAGGAGGACAAAGGGTTTGATTAGGGCAGGGAAAATGGAGTATGAGAAGAAGCTTGCAGGGAACATTAAGACAGATTGCAAAAGTTTCTATAGATATGTAAAGAGAAAAAGGTTAGTAAAGACAAATGTAGGTCCCCTGCAGTCAGAATCAGGGGAAGTCATAACGGGGAACAAAGAAATGGCGGACCAATTGAACAAGTACTTTGGTTCGGTATTCACGAAGGAGGACACGAACAACCTTCCGGTTATAAAAGGGGTCGGGGGGTCTAGTAAGGAGGAGGAACTGAGGGAAATCCTTATTAGCCGGGAAATTGTGTTGGGGAAATTGATGGGATTGAAGGCCGATAAATCCCCAGGGCCTGATGGACTGCATCCCAGAGTACTTAAGGAGGTGGCCTTGGAAATAGTGGATGCGTTGACAGTCATTTTCCAACATTCCATTGACTCTGGATCAGTTCCTATGGAGTGGAGGGTAGCCAATGTAACCCCACTTTTTAAAAAAGGAGGGAGAGAGAAAACAGGGAATTATAGACCGGTCAGCCTGACATCTGTAGTGGGTAAAATGATGGAATCAATTATTAAGGATGTCATAGCAGTGCATTTGGAAAGAGGTGACATGATAGGTCCAAGTCAGCATGGATTTGTGAAAGGGAAATCATGCTTGACAAATCTTCTGGAATTTTTTGAGGATGTTTCCAGTAGAGTGGATAAGGGAGAACCAGTTGATGTGGTATATTTGGACTTTCAGAAGGCGTTCGACAAGGTCCCACACAAGAGATTGATGTGCAAAGTTAGAGCACATGGGATTGGGGGTAGTGTACTGACATGGATTGAGAACTGGTTGTCAGACAGGAAGCAAAGAGTAGGAGTAAATGGGTACTTTTCAGAATGGCAGGCAGTGACTAGTGGGGTACCGCAAGGTTCTGTGCTGGGGCCCCAGCTGTTTACACTGTACATTAATGATTTAGATGAGGGGATTAAATGTAGTATCTCCAAATTTGCGGATGACACTAAGTTGGGTGGCAGTGTGAGCTGCGAGGAGGATGCTGTGAGGCTGCAGAGCGACTTGGATAGGTTGGGTGAGTGGGCAAATGCATGGCAGATGAAGTATAATGTGGATAAATGTGAGGTTATCCACTTTGGTGGTAAAAACAGAGAGACAGACTATTATCTGAATGGTGACAGATTAGGAAAAGGGGAGGTGCAAAGAGACCTGGGTGTCATGGTACATCAGTCATTGAAGGTTGGCATGCAGGTGCAGCAGGCGGTTAAGAAAGCAAATGGCATGTTGGCCTTCATAGCAAGGGGATTTGAGTACAGGGGCAGGGAGGTGTTGCTACAGTTGTACAGGGCCTTGGTGAGGCCACACCTGGAGTATTGTGTACAGTTTTGGTCTCCTAACCTGAGGAAGGACATTCTTGCTATTGAGGGAGTGCAGCGAAGGTTCACCAGACTGATTCCCGGGATGGCGGGACTGACCTATCAAGAAAGACTGGATCAACTGGGCTTGTATTCACTGGAGTTCAGAAGAATGAGAGGGGACCTCATAGAAACATATAAAATTCTGACAGGGTTAGACAGGTTAGATGCAGGAAGAATGTTCCCAATGTTGGGGAAGTCCAGAACCAGGGGTCACAGTCTAAGGATAAGGGGTAAGCCATTTAGGACCGAGATGCGGAGGAACTTCTTCACCCAGAGAGTGGTGAACCTGTGGAATTCTCTACCACAGAAAGTTGTTGAGGCCAATTCACTAAATATATTCAAAAAGGAGTTAGATGAGGTCCTTACTGCTAGGGGGATCAAGGGGTATGGCGAGAAAGCAGGAATGGGGTACTGAAGTTGAATGTTCAGCCATGAACTCATTGAATGGCGGTGCAGGCTAGAAGGGCCGAATGGCCTACTCCTGCACCTATTTTCTATGTTTCTATGTTTCTAGAACCCCAACCCCCCAGAGATCAGAACTCCAAAACTTCAGGGAACATAACCCCAAAACAATGGATCAGTACCCCAAACCCGGTGATCAGAACCCCAAATCCAATGTTCAGAACCACAAAACCCCAGCGATCAGAACACCAAATCCAGAGATCAGAACCCCAAATCCAGAGATCAGAACCCCAAACCCGCAGAGATCAGAACCCCAAACCCAGTGATCAGAACCGCGAACCGAGAGTTCAGAACACCAAACTCCCAGAGATCTGAACCCCAAACCCCGAGAGATCAGAACCCCAAACCCGCAGAGATCAGAACCCCAAACCCAGAGATCAGAACCCCGAACCCAGAGGCCAGAACCCCAAACCCCCAGAGATCAGAACTCCAAACCCAGAGATCAGCAGCCCGAAGCTAGAGATCAGAACCCCAAACCCCCAGAGATCAGAACCCGGATCCAGAGATCAGAATGCCGAATCCAGAGATCAGAACCCCGGACCCCCAAAGATCAGAACCCGGAAGCCAGAGATCAGAACCGCGAAATCCCAGAGATCAGAACTCCAAGCACAGAGATCAGAACCCCATAACCAGAGATCAGAGCCTCGAACCCCCAGAGATCAGAACACCAAACCCCCAGAGTTCAAAACCACGAACCCAGTGATCAGAACCCCAAACACAGAGATCAGAACTCCAAACCACCAGAGTTCAAAACCCCAAACCCAGTGATCAGAACCGCGAACCCAGAGATCAGAACACCAAACTCCCAGAGATTAGAACCCCAAACCCCCAGAAATCAGAACCCCGAACCCAGAGGCCAGAACCCCAAAACCCCCAGAGATCAGAATCCCGAACCCCCAGAGATCAGAACACAGAACCCCCAGAGATCAGAACACCGAACCCCCAGATCTTAGAACCCCAAACCCAGAGATCAGAACCCCGAAGCCAGAGATCAAAACTCCTAACCCCCAGAGATCAGAACCCCAAAACTTCAGGGAACATAACCCCAAACCCAGTGTTCAGTACCTCAAACCCGGTGATCAGAACCCCAAATTCAATGTTCAGAACCACAATACCCCGGGGAACATAACCCCAAACCCAGTGACCAGAACCCCAAACACCCAGAGATCAGAACACCAAATCCAATGTTCAGAACCCCAAAACATCAGGGAACACAACCCCAAACCCAGTGATCAGAACTCCAAATCCAGAGATCAGAACCCCAAAACTTCAGAGATCAGAACCACAAACCCAGTGATCAGAACCGCGAACCCAGAGATCAGAATCCCGGACCCGAGAGATCAGAACCCCAAACACCAGAGATTAGAACTACCAAACCCAGAAATCAGAACCCCGAACCCAGAGATCAGAACCCCGAATCCAGAGATCAGAACCCCAAACACCAGAGATCAGAACCCCAACCTCCCAGAGATCAGAACGCCAAACCCCCAGAGATCAGAACCCCGAACCCGCAAAGATCAGAACCCTAAATCCCAAGAGATTAGAACCCCAACACCAGAGATCAGAACCCCGAATCCAGAGATCAGAACCCCAAACACCAGAGATCAGAACCCCAAACACCAGAGATCGGAACCCCAAACCCACAGAGATCAGAAGCCCAAACCCCAAGAAATTAGAACACCAAACCCATAGAGATCAGAACCCCAAATCCAGAGATTAGAACCCCAACCCAAGAGATCAGAACCCCGAAACCAGAGATCAGAACTCCGAACCCCCAGAGATCAGAACCCCGAATCCCCAGAGATCAGAACCCCGAATCCAGATATCAGAACCCCGAATCCAGAGATCAGAACCCCAAACACCCGAGATCAGAACCCCAAACCCCCAGAGATCAGAACCCCAAACCCCCAGAGATCAGAACCCCGAACCCCCAGAGATCAGAACCCCGTACCCAGAGATCAAAACTCCGAATCCAGTGATCAGAACCCGAAACACCAGAGGTCAGAAACCCAAACCCCCAGAGATCAGAATCCTAAACCCCCAGAGATTAGAACACCAGCCCAATAGATATGAACCCCGAAACCAGAACTCCGAACCCCCAGAGATCAGAACCCCGAATCCCCAGAGATCAGAACCTCGAACCCAGTGATCAGAACCGTGAACCCAGAGATCAGAATCCTTAACCCAGTGATCAGAACCGTGAACCCAGAGATCAGAATCCCGAACGTGAGAGATCAGAACCCCAAACACCAGAGACTAGAACCCCAAACCCAGAAATCAGAACCCCGAACCCAGAGATCAGAACCCCGAATCCAGAGATCAGAACCCCAAACACCAGAGATCAGAACACAAAACACCAGAGATCAGAACCCCAAACCCACAGAGATCAGAAGCCCAAACCCCAAGAAATTAGAACACCAAACCCATAGAGATCAGAACCCCAAACCCAGAGATCAGAACCCCAAGCCCAGAGCTCAGAACCCCAAACACCAGAGACAGAACCCCAACCCCCCAGAGATCAGAACCCCAAAGCCCCAGAGATCAGAACCCCGAACCCCCAGAGATCAGAACCCCGAACCCAGAGATCAGAACTCCGAATCCAGTGATCAGAACCCAAAACACCAGAGATCAGAAACCCAAATCCCCAGAGATCAGAACCCTAAATCCCCAGAGATTAGAACCCCAACCCAAGAGATCAGAACCCCGAAACCAGAGATCAGAACTCCGAACCCCCAGAGATCAGAACCCCGAATCCCCAGAGATCAGAACCTCGAACCCAGAGATCAGAATGACGAACCCAGAGATCAGAACCCCAAACCCAGAGATCAGAAGCCCAAACCCCCAGAGATCAGAACCCCGAACCCCCATAGATCAGAACCCCAACCCCCCAGAGATCAGAACTCCAAAACTTCAGGGAACATAACCCCAAAACAATGGATCAGTACCCCAAACCCGGTGATCAGAACCCCAAATCCAATGTTCAGAACCACAAACCCCCAGCGATCAGAACACCAAATCCAGAGATCAGAACCCCAAATCCAGAGATCAGAACCCCAAACCCGCAGAGATCAGAACCCCAAACCCAGTGATCAGAACCGCGAACCGAGAGTTCAGAACACCAAACTCCCAGAGATCTGAACCCCAAACCCCGAGAGATCAGAACCCCAAACCCGCAGAGATCAGAACCCCAAACCCAGATATCAGAACCCCGAACCCAGAGGCCAGAACCCCAAACCCCCAGAGATCAGAACTCCAAACCCAGAGATCAGCAGCCCGAAGCTAGAGATCAGAACCCCAAACCCCCAGAGATCAGAACCCGGATCCAGAGATCAGAATGCCGAATCCAGAGATCAGAACCCCGGACCCCCAAAGATCAGAACCCGGAAGCCAGAGATCAGAACCCCGAAATCCCAGAGATCAGAACTCCAAACACAGAGATCAGAACCCCATAACCAGAGATCAGAGCCTCGAACCCCCAGAGATCAGAACACCAAACCCCCAGAGTTCAAAACCACGAACCCAGTGATCAGAACCCCAAACACAGAGATCAGAACTCCAAACCACCAGAGTTCAAAACCCCAAACCCAGTGATCAGAACCGCGAACCCAGAGATCAGAACACCAAACTCCCAGAGATTAGAACCCCAAACCCCCAGAGATCAGAACCCCAAACACAGAGATCAGAACTCCAAACCACCAGAGATCAGAACCGCAAACCTAGTGATCAGAAACGCGAACCCAGAGATCAGAACACCAAACTCCCAGAGATTAGAACCCAAAACCCCCAGAGATCAGAACCCCGAACCCAGAGGCCAGAACCCCAAACCCCCAGAGATCAGAATACCGAACCCCCAGAGATCAGAACACCGAACCCCCAGAGATCAGAACACCGAACCCCCAGAGATTAGAACCCCAAACCCAGAGATCAGAACCCCGAAGCCAGAGATCAAAACTCCTAACCCCCAGAGATCAGAACCCCAAAAATTCAGGGAACATAACCCCAAACCCAGTGTTCAGTACTTCAAACCCGGTGATCAGAACCCCAAATTCAATGTTCAGAACCACAATACCCCGGGGAACATAACCCCAAACCCAGTGACCAGAACCCCAAACACCCAGAGATCAGAACACCAAATCCAATGTTCAAAACCCCAAAACATCAGGGAACACAACCCCAAACCCAGTGATCAGAACTCCAAATCCAGAGATCAGAACCCCAAAACCCCAGAGATCAGAACCACAAACCCAGTGATCAGAACCGTGAACCCAGAGATCAGAATCCCGAACCCGAGAGATTAGAACCCCAAACACCAAAGATTAGAACCCCAAACCCAGAAATCAGAACCCCGAATCCAGAGATCAGAACCCCGAATCCAGAGATCAGAACCCCAAACACCCGAGATCAGAACCCCAAACCCCCAGAGATCAGAACCCCAAACCCCCAGAGATCAGAACCCCGAACCCCCAGAGATCAGAACCCCGAACCCAGAGATCAAAACTACGAATCCAGTGATCAGAACCCGAAACACCAGAGATCAGAAACCCAAAACCCCAGAGATCAGAATCCTAAACCCCCAGAGATTAGAACCCCAGCCCAAAAGATCTGAACCCCGAAACCAGAACTCCGAACCCCCAAAGATCAGAACCCCGAATCCCCAGAGATCAGAACCTCGAACCCAGTGATCAGAAGCGTGAACCCAGAGATCAGAATCCTTAACCCAGTGATCAGAACCGTGAACCCAGAGATCAGAATCCCGAACGCGAGAGATCAGAACCTCAAACACCAGAGATTAGAACCCCAAACCCAGAAATCAGAACCCCGAAACCAGAGATCAGAACCCCGAATCCAGAGATCAGAACCCCAAACACCAGAGATCAGAACCCCAAACACCAGAGATCAGAACCCCAAACCCACAGAGATCAGAAGCCCAAACCCCAAGAAATTAGAACACCAAACCCATAGAGATCAGAACCCCAAACCCAGAGATCAGAACCCCAAACCCAGAGCTCAGAACCCCAAACACCAGAGACAGAACCCCAACCCCCCAGAGATCAGAACCCCAAAGCCCCAGAGATCAGAACCCCGAACCCCCAGAGATCAGAACCCCGAACCCAGAGATCAGAACCCCGAATCCAGAGATCAGAACCCCGAATCCAGAGATCAGAACCCCAAACACCCGAGATCAGAATCCTAAACCCCCAGAGATTAGAACCCCAGCCCAATAGATATGAACCCCGAAACCAGAACTCCGAACCCCCAGAGATCAGAACCCCGAATCCCCAGAGATCAGAACCTCGAACCCAGTGATCAGAACCGTGAACCCAGAGATCAGAATCCTTAACCCAGTGATCAGAACCGTGAACCCAGAGATCAGAATCCCGAACGTGAGAGATCAGAACCCCAAACACCAGAGACTAGAACCCCAAACCCAGAAATCAGAACCCCGAACCCAGAGATCAGAACCCCGAATCCAGAGATCAGAACCCCAAACACCAGAGATCAGAACACCAAACACCAGAGATCAGAGCCCCAAACCCACAGAGATCAGAAGCCCAAACCCCAAGAAATTAGAACCCCAAACCCATAGAGATCAGAACCCCAAACCCAGAGATCAGAACCCCAAACCCAGAGCTCAGAACCCCAAACACCAGAGACAGAACCCCAACCCCCCAGAGATCAGAACCCCAAATCCCCAGAGATCAGAACCCCGAACCCCCAGAGATCAGAACCCCGAACCCAGAGATCAGAACTCCGAATCCAGTGATCAGAACCCAAAACACCAGAGATCAGAAACCCAAATCCCCAGAGATCAGAACCCTAAATCCCCAAAGATTAGAACCCCAACCCAAGAGATCAGAACCCCGAAACCAGAGATCAGAACTCCGAACCCCCAGAGATCAGAACCCCGAATCCCCAGAGATCAGAACCTCGAACCCAGAGATCAGAATGACGAACCCAGAGATCAGAACCCCAAACCCAGAGATCAGAAGCCCAAACCCCCAGAGATCAGAACCCCGAACCCCCATAGATCAGAACCCCAACCCCCCAGAGATCAGAACTCCAAAACTTCAGGGAACATAACCCCAAAACAATGGATCAGTACCCCAAACCCGGTGATCAGAACCCCAAATCCAATGTTCAGAACCACAAAACCCCAGCGATCAGAACACCAAATCCAGAGATCAGAACCCCAAATCCAGAGATCAGAACCCCAAACCCGCAGAGATCAGAACCCCAAACCCAGTGATCAGAACCGCGAACCGAGAGTTCAGAACACCAAACTCCCAGAGATCTGAACCCCAAACCCCGAGAGATCAGAACCCCAAACCCGCAGAGATCAGAACCCCAAACCCAGATATCAGAACCCCGAACCCAGAGGCCAGAACCCCAAACCCCCAGAGATCAGAACTCCAAACCCAGAGATCAGCAGCCCGAAGCTAGAGATCAGAACCCCAAACCCCCAGAGATCAGAACCCGTATCCAGAGATCAGAATGCCGAATCCAGAGATCAGAACCCCGGACCCCCAAAGATCAGAACCCGGAAGCCAGAGATCAGAACCCCGAAATCCCAGAGATCAGAACTCCAAACACAGAGATCAGAACCCCATAACCAGAGATCAGAGCCTCGAACCCCCAGAGATCAGAACACCAAACCCCCAGAGTTCAAAACCACGAACCCAGTGATCAGAACCCCAAACACAGAGATCAGAACTCCAAACCACCAGAGTTCAAAACCCCAAACCCAGTGATCAGAACCGCGAACCCAGAGATCAGAACACCAAACTCCCAGAGATTAGAACCCCAAACCCCCAGAGATCAGAACCCCAAACACAGAGATCAGAACTCCAAACCACCAGAGATCAGAACCGCAAACCCAGTGATCAGAAACGCGAACCCAGAGATCAGAACACCAAACTCCCAGAGATTAGAACCCAAAACCCCCAGAGATCAGAACCCCGAACCCAGAGGCCAGAACCCCAAACCCCCAGAGATCAGAATCCCGAACCCCCAGAGATCAGAACACCGAACCCCCAGAGATCAGAACACCGAACCCCCAGAGATTAGAACCCCAAACCCAGAGATCAGAACCCCGAAGCCAGAGATCAAAACTCCTAACCCCCAGAGATCAGAACCCCAAAACTTCAGGGAACATAACCCCAAACCCAGTGTTCAGTACCTCAAACCCGGTGATCAGAACCCCAAATTCAATGTTCAGAACCACAATACCCCGGGGAACATAACCCCAAACCCAGTGACCAGAACCCCAAACACCCAGAGATCAGAACACCAAATCCAATGTTCAGAACCCCAAAACATCAGGGAACACAACCCCAAACCCAGTGATCAGAACTCCAAATCCAGAGATCAGAACCCCAAAACCCCAGAGATCAGAACCACAAACCCAGTGATCAGAACCGTGAACCCAGAGATCAGAATCCCGAACCCGAGAGATTAGAACCCCAAACACCAGAGATTAGAACCCCAAACCCAGAAATCAGAACCCCGAATCCAGAGATCAGAACCCCGAATCCAGAGATCAGAACCCCAAACACCCGAGATCAGAACCCCAAACCCCCAGAGATCAGAACCCCAAACCCCCAGAGATCAGAACCCCGAACCCCCAGAGATCAGAACCCCGAACCCAGAGATCAAAACTCCGAATCCAGTGATCAGAACCCGAAACACCAGAGATCAGAAACCCAAACCCCCAGAGATCAGAATCCTAAACCCCCAGAGATTAGAACCCCAGCCCAAAAGATCTGAACCCCGAAACCAGATCTCCGAACCCCCAGAGATCAGAACCCCGAATCCCCAGAGATCAGAACCTCGAACCCAGTGACCAGAACCGTGAACCCAGAGATCAGAATCCTTAACCCAGTGATCAGAACCGTGAACCCAGAGATCAGAATCCCGAACGCGAGAGATCAGAAACCCAAACACCAGAGATTAGAACCCCAAACCCAGAAATCAGAACCCCGAACCCAGAGATCAGAACCCCGAATCCAGAGATCAGAACCCCAAACACCAGAGATCAGAACCCCAAACACCAGAGATCAGAACCCCAAACCCACAGAGATCAGAAGCCCAAACCCCAAGAAATTAGAACACCAAACCCATAGAGATCAGAACCCCAACTCCAGAGATCAGAACCCCACACCCAGAGCTCAGAACCCCAAACACCAGAGACAGAACCCCAACCCCCCAGAGATCAGAACCCCCAGAGATCAGAACCCCGAACCCCCAGAGATCTAGAACCCGAACCCAGAGATCAGAACTCCGAATCCAGTGATCAGAACCCAAAACACCAGAGATCAGAAACCCAAATCCCCAGAGATCAGAACCCTAAATCCCCAGAGATTAGAACCCCAACCCAAGAGATCAGAACCCCGAAACCAGAGATCAGAACTCCGAACCCCCAGAGATCAGAACCCCGAATCCCCAGAGATCAGAACCTCGAACCCAGAGATCAGAATGACGAACCTAGAGATCAGAACCGCAAACCCAGAGATCAGAAGCCCAAACCCCCAGAGATCAGAACCCCGAACCCCCATAGATCAGAACCCCAACCCCCCAGAGATCAGAACTCCAAAACTTCAGGGAACATAACCCCAAAACAATGGATCAGTACCCCAAACCCGGTGATCAGAACCCCAAATCCAATGTTCAGAACCACAAAACCCCAGCGATCAGAACACCAAATCCAGAGATCAGAACCCAAAATCCAGAGATCAGAACCCCAAACCCGCAGAGATCAGAACCCCAAACCCAGTGATCAGAACCGCGAACCGAGAGTTCAGAACACCAAACTCCCAGAGATCTGAACCCCAAACCCCGAGAGATCAGAACCCCAAACCCGCAGAGATCAGAACCCCAAACCCAGAGATCAGAACCCCGAACCCAGAGGCCAGAACCCCAAACCCCCAGAGATCAGAACTCCAAACCCAGAGATCAGCAGCCCGAAGCTAGAGATCAGAACCCCAAACCCCCAGAGATCAGAACCCGGATCCAGAGATCAGAATGCCGAATCCAGAGATCAGAACCCCGGACTCCCAAAGATCAGAACCCGGAAGCCAGAGATCAGAACCCCGAAATCCCAGAGATCAGAACTCCAAACACAGAGATCAGAACCCCATAACCAGAGATCAGAGCCTCGAACCCCCAGAGATCAGAACACCAAACCCCCAGAGTTCAAAACCACGAACCCAGTGATCAGAACCCCAAACACAGAGATCAGAACTCCAAACCACCAGAGTTCAAAACCCCAAACCCAGTGATCAGAACCGCGAACCCAGAGATCAGAACACCAAACTCCCAGAGATTAGAACCCAAAACCCCCAGAGATCAGAACCCCGAACCCAGAGGCCAGAACCCCAAACCCCCAGAGATCAGAATCCCGAACCCCCAGAGATCAGAACACCGAACCCCCAGAGATCAGAACACCGAACCCCCAGCGATTAGAACCCCAAACCCAGAGATCAGAACCCCGAAGCCAGAGATCAAAACTCCTAACCCCCAGAGATCAGAACCCCAAAACTTCAGGGAACATAACCCCAAACCCAGTGTTCAGTACCTCAAACCCGGTGATCAGAACCCCAAATTCAATGTTCAGAACCACAATACCCCGGGGAACATAACCCCAAACCCAGTGACCAGAACCCCAAACACCCAGAGATCAGAACACCAAATCCAATGTTCAGAACCCCAAAACATCAGGGAACACAACCCCAAACCCAGTGATCAGAACTCCAAATCCAGAGATCAGAACCCCAAAACTTCAGAGATCAGAACCACAAACCCAGTGATCAGAACCGTGAACCCAGAGATCAGAATCCCGGACCCGAGAGATCAGAACCCCAAACACCAGAGATTAGAACTACCAAACCCAGAAATCAGAACCCCGAACCCAGAGATCAGAACCCCGAATCCAGAGATCAGAACCCCAAACACCAGAGATCAAAACCCCAACCTCCCAGAGATCAGAACCCCAAACCCCCAGAGATCAGAACCCCGAACCCGCAGAGATCAGAACCCTAAATCCCAAGAGATTAGAACCCCAACCCCAGAGATCAGAACCCCGAAACCAGAGATCAGAACTCTGAACCCCCAGAGATCAGAACCTCGAACGCAGATATCAGAACCCCTAATCCCAGAGAATTGAACTCCAAACCCAGAGATCAGAACGCCGAACCCTGAAAGATCAAAACACCGAACCCAAAGATCAGAACCCCAAACTCCCAGCGATCAGAACCTCAAACCCCCTGAGATCAGAACCCCAAACTCCCAGATGTCAGAACCCCAAACACCCAGAGGTCAGAAACCCGAACCCAGAGATCAGAACCACGAACCTAGAGCTCAGAACCCCAACCCCACAGCGATCAGAACCCCAAATCAAATGTTCAGAACCCCAAAACTACAGGGAACATAACCCCAAAACCAGTGATCAGTACCCCAAACCCGGTGATCAGAACCCCAAATTCAATGTTCAGAACCACAAAACCCCAGAGATCAGAACCCCAAATCCAGAGATCAGAACTCCAAACCCCCAGAGATCAGAACCCCAAACCCAGTGATCAGAACACCAAATCCAGAGAGATCAGAAACCCAAACCCCCAGAGATCAGAACCCCAAACCCCCAGAGATCAGAACCACAAACCCCAAGAGATCAGAACTCCAAACCCCCAGAGATCAGAACCCCAAACCCAGAGATCAGAACCCCGAACCCAGAGGCCAGAACCCCAAACCCCCAGAGATCAGAACTCCAACCCAGAGATCAATTCCGAAGCTAGAGATCAGAACACCAAACCCCCAAAGATCAGAACCCGGATCCAGAGATCAGAACCCCGGACCCCCAAAGATCAGAACCCAGAAGCCAGAGATCAGAACCCCGAAATCCCAGAGATCAGAACTCCAAACATAGAGATCAGAACCCCATAACCAGAGATCAGAGCCTCGAACCCCCAGAGATCAGAACACCAAACCCCCAGAGATCAGAACCACGAACCCAGTGATCAGAACCCCAAACCCAGTGATCAGAACCCCAAACACAGAGATCAAAACACAAAACTCCCAAAGATCAGAACCCCAAACTCCCAGAGATCAGAACTCCAAACCCCCAGAGAACAGAACCCCAAACCCCGAGAGATCAGAACCCCAAACCCCCAGAGATCAGAACCCCAAACCCAGAGATCAGCAGACCGAAGCTAGAGATCAGAACCCCAAACCCCCAAAGATCAGAACCGCGAACCCAGAGATCAGAACACCAAACCCGCAGAGAACAGAACCACAAACCCCAAGGGATCAGAACTCCAAACCCCCAGAGATCAGAACCCCAAACCCAGAGATCAGAACCCCGAACCACCAGAGATCAGAACTCCAAGCCCAGAGATCAGAATCCCGAACCCAGAGGCCAGAACCCCAAACCCCCTGAGATCAGAACTCCAAACCCAGAGATCAGCAGCCCGAAGCTAGAGATCTGAACCCCAAACCCCCAAAGATCAGAACCCGGACCCAGAGATCAGAATCCCGAATCCAGAGATCAGAACCCCGGACCCACAAAGATCAGAACCCGGAAGCCAGAGATCAGAACACTGAAATCCCATAGATCAGAACTCCAAACACAGAGATCAGAACTCCATAACCAGAGATCAGAGCCTCGAACCCCCAGGGATCAGAACACCAAACCCCCAGAGATCAGAACCACGAACCCAGTGATCAGAACCCCAAACACAGAGAACAGAACCCCAAACCACCAGAGATCAGAACCCCAAACCCAGTGATCAGAACCGCGAACCCAGAGATCAGAACACCAAACTCCCAGAGATCAGAACCCCAAACCCCCAGAGATCAGAACCCCAAACCCACAGAGATCAGAATCCCAAACCACCAGAGATCAGAACCCCGAACCCAGAGATTAGAACACCTGAACTCCCAGAGATCAGAACCCCAAACCTCCAGAAATCAGAACGCCAACGCCCCAGAGATCAGTACCCCAAAGCCCCAGAGATCAGAACCTCAAATGCCTAGAGGTCAGAACCCCCAGAGATCAGAACCCCGAACACAGAGATCAGAACACCAACCCCCCAGCGATCAGAACCCCAAATCCAATGTTCTGAACATCAAAACCCCAGAGATCAGAACCCCAAATCCCGAGATCAGAACCCCGAACCTCCAGAGATCAGAACCCAAAACCCAGTGATCAGAACACCAAACCCTGAGAGATCAGAACCCCAAACCCAGAGATCAGAACCCCGAACCCAGAGGTCAGAATGCCAAACCCCCAGCGATCAGAACTCCAAACCCAGATATCAGCAGCCCGAAGCGAGAGATCAGAAACCGGATGCCAGAGATCAGAACCCCGAAATCCCAGAGATCAGAACCCCAAACCTCCAGAGGTCAGAACCCCAGACCCCCAGAGATCAGAACCCCAAACCCCCAGAGATCAGAATTCCAAACCACCAGAGATCAGAACCCCGAACCCAGAGATTAGAACACCCGAACTCCCAGAGATCAGAACCTCAAACCTCCAGAAATCAGAACGCCAACACCCCAGAGGTCAGTACCCCAAAGCCCCAGAGATCAGAACCTCAAATGCCCAGAGGTCAGAACCCCCAGAGATCAGAACCCCGAACACAGAGATCAGAACACCAACACCCCAGCGATCAGAACCCCAAATCCAATGTTCAGAACCTCAAAACTTCAGGGAACATAAGCCCAAAACCAGTGATCAGTACCCCAAACCCAGTGATCAGAACCCCAAATCCAATGTTCAGAACATCAAAACCCCAGAGATCAGAACCCCAAATCCAGTGATCAGAACACCAAACCCTGAGAGATCAGAACCCCAAACCGCCAGAGATCAGAACCCCAAACCCCCAGAGATCAGAACCCCAAACCCCGAGAGATCAGAACCCCAAGCCTCCATAGATCAGAACTCCAAACCCAGAGATCAGAACCCCGAACCCAGAGGCCTGAACCCCAAACCCCCAGAGATCAGAACTCCAAACCCAGAGATCAGAACCACGAACCCAGAGGCCAGAACCCCAAACCCCCAGAGATCAGAACCCCAAACCCAGTGATCAGAACACCAAATCCAGAGAGATCAGAAACCCAAACCCCCAGAGATCAGAACCCCAAACCCCCAGAGATCAGAACCACAAACCCCAAGAGATCAGAACTCCAAACCCCCAGAGATCAGAACCCCAAACCCAGAGATCAGAACCCCGAACCCAGAGGCCAGAACCCCAAACCCCCAGAGATCAGAACTCCAACCCAGAGATCAATTCCGAAGCTAGAGATCAGAACACCAAACCCCCAAAGATCAGAACCCGGATCCAGAGATCAGAACCCCGGACCCCCAAAGATCAGAACCCAGAAGCCAGAGATCAGAACCCCGAAATCCCAGAGATCAGAACTCCAAACATAGAGATCAGAACCCCATAACCAGAGATCAGAGCCTCGAACCCCCAGAGATCAGAACACCAAACCCCCAGAGATCAGAACCACGAACCCAGTGATCAGAACCCCAAACCCAGTGATCAGAACCCCAAACACAGAGATCAAAACACAAAACTCCCAAAGATCAGAACCCCAAACTCCCAGAGATCAGAACTCCAAACCCCCAGAGAACAGAACCCCAAACCCCGAGAGATCAGAACCCCAAACCCCCAGAGATCAGAACCCCAAACCCAGAGATCAGCAGACCGAAGCTAGAGATCAGAACCCCAAACCCCCAAAGATCAGAACCGCGAACCCAGAGATCAGAACACCAAACCCGCAGAGATCAGAACCACAAACCCCAAGGGATCAGAACTCCAAACCCCCAGAGATCAGAACCCCAAACCCAGAGATCAGAACCCCGAACCACCAGAGATCAGAACTCCAAGCCCAGAGATCAGAATCCCGAACCCAGAGGCCAGAACCCCAAACCCCCTGAGATCAGAACTCCAAACCCAGAGATCAGCAGCCCGAAGCTAGAGATCTGAACCCCAAACCCCCAAAGATCAGAACCCGGACCCAGAGATCAGAATCCCGAATCCAGAGATCAGAACCCCGGACCCACAAAGATCAGAACCCGGAAGCCAGAGATCAGAACACTGAAATCCCATAGATCAGAACTCCAAACACAGAGATCAGAACTCCATAACCAGAGATCAGAGCCTCGAACCCCCAGGGATCAGAACACCAAACCCCCAGAGATCAGAACCACGAACCCAGTGATCAGAACCCCAAACACAGAGAACAGAACCCCAAACCACCAGAGATCAGAACCCCAAACCCAGTGATCAGAACCGCGAACCCAGAGATCAGAACACCAAACTCCCAGAGATCAGAACCCCAAACCCCCAGAGATCAGAACCCCAAACCCACAGAGATCAGAATCCCAAACCACCAGAGATCAGAACCCCGAACCCAGAGATTAGAACACCTGAACTCCCAGAGATCAGAACCCCAAACCTCCAGAAATCAGAACGCCAACGCCCCAGAGATCAGTACCCCAAAGCCCCAGAGATCAGAACCTCAAATGCCTAGAGGTCAGAACCCCCAGAGATCAGAACCCCGAACACAGAGATCAGAACACCAACCCCCCAGCGATCAGAACCCCAAATCCAATGTTCTGAACATCAAAACCCCAGAGATCAGAACCCCAAATCCCGAGATCAGAACCCCGAACCTCCAGAGATCAGAACCCAAAACCCAGTGATCAGAACACCAAACCCTGAGAGATCAGAACCCCAAACCCAGAGATCAGAACCCCGAACCCAGAGGTCAGAATGCCAAACCCCCAGCGATCAGAACTCCAAACCCAGATATCAGCAGCCCGAAGCGAGAGATCAGAAACCGGATGCCAGAGATCAGAACCCCGAAATCCCAGAGATCAGAACCCCAAACCTCCAGAGGTCAGAACCCCAGACCCCCAGCGATCAGAACCCCAAACCCCCAGAGATCAGAATTCCAAACCACCAGAGATCAGAACCCCGAACCCAGAGATTAGAACACCCGAACTCCCAGAGATCAGAACCTCAAACCTCCAGAAATCAGAACGCCAACACCCCAGAGGTCAGTACCCCAAAGCCCCAGAGATCAGAACCTCAAATGCCCAGAGGTCAGAACCCCCAGAGATCAGAACCCCGAACACAGAGATCAGAACACCAACACCCCAGCGATCAGAACCCCAAATCCAATGTTCAGAACCTCAAAACTTCAGGGAACATAAGCCCAAAACCAGTGATCAGTACCCCAAACCCAGTGATCAGAACCCCAAATCCAATGTTCAGAACATCAAAACCCCAGAGATCAGAACCCCAAATCCAGTGATCAGAACACCAAACCCTGAGAGATCAGAACCCCAAACCGCCAGAGATCAGAACCCCAAACCCCCAGAGATCAGAACCCCAAACCCCGAGAGATCAGAACCCCAAGCCTCCATAGATCAGAACTCCAAACCCAGAGATCAGAACCCCGAACCCAGAGGCCTGAACCCCAAACCCCCAGAGATCAGAACTCCAAACCCAGAGATCAGAACCACGAACCCAGAGGCCAGAACCCCAAACCCCCAGAGATCAGAACCACAAACCCCAAGAGATCAGAACTCCAAACCCCCAGAGATCAGAACCCCAAACCCAGAGATCAGTACCCCGAACCCAGAGGCCAGAACCCCAAACCCCCAGAGATCAGAACTCCAACACAGAGATCAATTCCGAAGCTAGAGATCAGAACACCAAACCCCCAAAGATCAGAACCCGGATCCAGAGATCAGAACCCCGGACCCCCAAAGATCAGAACCCAGAAGCCAGAGATCAGAACCCCGAAATCCCAGAGATCAGAACTCCAAACATAGAGATCAGAACCCCATAACCAGAGATCAGAGCCTCGAACCCCCAGAGATCAGAACACCAAACCCCCAGAGATCAGAACCACGAACCCAGTGATCAGAACCCCAAACCCAGTGATCAGAACCCCAAACACAGAGATCAAAACACAAAACTCCCAAAGATCAGAACCCCAAACTCCCAGAGATCAGAACTCCAAACCCCCAAAGATCAGAACCGCGAACCCAGAGATCAGAACACCAAACCCGCAGAGATCTGTACCACAAACCCCAAGGGATCAGAACTCCAAACCCCCAGAGATCAGAACCCCAAACCCAGAGATCAGAACCCCGAACCACCAGAGATCAGAACTCCAAGCCCAGAGATCAGAATCCCGAACCCAGAGGCCAGAACCCCAAACCCCCTGAGATCAGAACTCCAAACCCAGAGATCAGCAGCCCGAAGCTAGAGATCTGAACCCCAAACCCCCAAAGATCAGAACCCGGACCCAGAGATCAGAATCCCGAATCCAGAGATCAGAACCCCGGACCCACAAAGATCAGAACCCGGAAGCCAGAGATCAGAACACCGAAATCCCATAGATCAGAACTCCAAACACAGAGATCAGAACTCCATAACCAGAGATCAGAGCCTCGAACCCCCAGGGATCAGAACACCAAACCCCCAGAGATCAGAACCACGAACCCAGTGATCAGAACCCCAAACACAGAGAACAGAACCCCAAACCACCAGAGATCAGAACCCCAAACCCAGTGATCAGAAACGTGAACCCAGAGATCAGAACACCAAACTCCCAGAGATCAGAACCCCAAACCCCCAGAGATCAGAACCCCAAACCCACAGAGATCAGAATCCCAAACCACCAGAGATCAGAACCCCGAACCCAGAGTTTAGAACACCTGAACTCCCAGAGATCAGAACCCCAAACCTCCAGAAATCAGAACGCCAACGCCCCAGAGATCAGTACCCCAAAGCCCCAGAGATCAGAACCTCAAATGCCTAGAGGTCAGAACCCCCAGAGATCAGAACCCCGAACACAGAGATCAGAACACCAACCCCCCAGCGATCAGAACCCCAAATCCAATGTTCTGAACATCAAAACCCCAGAGATCAGAACCCCAAATCCCGAGATCAGAACCCCAAACCTCCAGAGATCAGAACCCAAAACCCAGTGATCAGAACACCAAACCCTGAGAGATCAGAACCCCAAACCCAGAGATCAGAACCCCGAACCCAGAGGTCAGAATGCCAAACCCCCAGCGATCAGAACTCCAAACCCAGATATCAGCAGCCCGAAGCGAGAGATCAGAAACCGGATGCCAGAGATCAGAACCCCGAAATCCCAGAGATCAGAACCCCAAACCTCCAGAGATCAGAACCCCAGACCCCCAGAGATCAGTACCCCAAAGCCCCAGAGATCAGAACCTCAAATGCCCAGAGGTCAGAACTCCAAACCCAGAGATCAGCAGCCCGAAGCTGGAGATCTGAACTCCAAACCTCCAAAGATCAGAACCCGGACCCAGAGATCAGAATCCTGAATCCAGAGATCAGAATCCCGGACCCACAAAGATCAGAACCCGGAAGCCAGAGATCAGAACACCAACCCCCCAGAGATCAGAACCACGAATCCAGTGATCAGAATACCAAACTCCCAGAGATCAGAAACCCAAACCCCCAGAGATCAGAACCCCAAACCCCCAGAGATCAGAATCCCAAACCCCCAGAGATCAGAACCCCGAACACAGAGATTAGAACACCCGAACTCCCAGAGATCAGAACCCCAAACCTCCAGAAATCAGAACGCCAACCCCCCAGAGATCAGTACCCCAAAGATCAGAACCTCAAATGCCCAGAGGTCAGAACCCTCAGAGATCAGAACCCCGAACCCAGAGATCAGAACACCAAGCCCCCAGCGATCAGAACCCCAAATCCAATGTTCACAACCTCAAAACTTCAGGGAACATAAGCCCAAAACCAGTGATCAGTACCCCAAACCCGGTGATCAGAACCCCAAATCCAATGTTCAGAACCACAAAACCCAAGAGATCAGAACCCCAAATCCAGAGATCAGAACCCCATACTCCCAGAGATCAGAACCCCACACCCAGTGATCAGAACAGCAAACCCCGAGAGATCAGAACCCCAAACCCCCAAAGATCAGAACCCCAAACCCCCAGAGATCAGAACCCCAAACCCCGAGAGACCAGAACCCCAAACCACCAGAGATCAGAACCCGGACCCAGAGATCAGAATCCCGAATCCAGAGATCAGAACCCCGGACCCACAAAGATCAAAACCCCATAACCAGAGATCAGAGCCTCGAACCCCCAGAGATCAGAACACCAAACCCCCAGAGATCAGAACCACGAACCCAGTGATCAGAACCCCAAACACAGAGACCAGAACCCCAAACCACCAGAGATCAGAACCCCAAACCCAGTGATCAGAAACGCGAACCCAGAGATCAGAACACCAAACTCCCAGAGATCAGAACCCCAAACCCACAGAGATCAGAACCCCAAACCCCCAGAGATCAGAATCCCAAACCACCAGAGATCAGAACCCCGAACCCAGAGATTAGAACACCCGAACTCCCAGAGATCAGAACCTCAAACCTCCAGAAATCAGAACGCCAACACCCCAGAGATCAGTACCCCAAAGCCCCAGAGATCAGAACCTCAAATGCCCAGAGGTCAGAACCCCCAGAGATCAGAACCCCGAACACAGAGATCAGAACACCAACCCCCCAGCGATCACAACCCCAAATCCAATGTTCCGAACCTCAAAACTTCAGGGAACATAAGCCCAAAACCAGTGATCAGTACCCCAAACCCAGTGATCAGAACCCCAAATCCAATGTTCAGAACCTCAAAACTTCAGGGAACATAAGCCCAAAACCAGTGATCAGTACCCCAAACCCAGTGATCAGAACCCCAAATCCAATGTTCAGAACATCAAAACCCCAGAGATCAGGACCGCAAATCCAGAGATCAGAACCCCAAATCCCCAGAGATCAGAACCCCAAACCCAGTGATCAGAACACCAAACCCTGAGAGATCAGAACCCCAAACCGCCAGAGATCAGAACCCCAAACCCCCAGAGATCAGAACCCCAAACCCCGAGAGATCAGAACCCCAAGCCTCCATAGATCAGAACTCCAAACCCAGAGATCAGAACCCCGAACCCAGAGGCCAGAACCCCAAACCCCCAGAGATCAGAACTCCAAACCCAGAGATCAGAACCACGAACCCAGAGGCCAGAACCCCAAACCCCCAGAGATCAGAACCACAAACCCCAAGAGATCAGAACTCCAAACCCCCAGAGATCAGAACCCCAAACCCAGAGATCAGAACCCCGAACCCAGAGGCCAGAACCCCAAACCACCAGAGATCAGAACTCCAACCCAGAGATCAATTCCGAAGCTAGAGATCTGAACATCAAAACCCCAGAGATCAGAACCCCAAATCCCGAGATCAGAACCCCAAACCCAGAGGTCAGAATGCCAAACCCCCAGCGATCAGAACTCCAAACCCAGATATCAGCAGCCCGAAGCGAGAGATCAGAAACCGGAAGCCAGAGATCAGAACCCCGAAATCCCAGAGATCAGAACCCCAAACCTCCAGAGATCAGAACCCCAAACCCCCAGAGAACAGAACCCCAAACCCCGAGAGTTCGGAACCCCAAACCAGCAGAGATCAGAACCCCATACCCAGAGATCAGTACCCCGAACACAGAGGCCAGAACCTCAAACCCCCAGAGATCAGAACTCCAAACCCAGAGATCAGCAGCCCGAAGCTGGAGATCTGAACTCCAAACCTCCAAAGATCAGAACCCGGACCCAGAGATCAGAATCCTGAATCCAGAGATCAGAACCCCGGACCCACAAAGATCAGAACCCGGAAGCCAGAGATCAGAACACCAACCCCCCAGAGATCAGAACCACGAATCCAGTGATCAGAATACCAAACTCCCAGAGATCAGAAACCCAAACCCCCAGAGATCAGAACCCCAAACCCCCAGAGATCAGAATCCCAAACCCCCAGAGATCAGAACCCCGAACACAGAGATTAGAACACCCGAACTCCCAGAGATCAGAACCCCAAACCTCCAGAAATCAGAACGCCAACCCCCCAGAGATCAGTACCCCAAAGATCAGAACCTCAAATGCCCAGAGGTCAGAACCCTCAGAGATCAGAACCCCGAACCCAGAGATCAGAACACCAAGCCCCCAGCGATCAGAACCCCAAATCCAATGTTCACAACCTCAAAACTTCAGGGAACATAAGCCCAAAACCAGTGATCAGTACCCCAAACCCGGTGATCAGAACCCCAAATCCAATGTTCAGAACCACAAAACCCAAGAGATCAGAACCCCAAATCCAGAGATCAGAACCCCATACTCCCAGAGATCAGAACCCCACACCCAGTGATCAGAACAGCAAACCCCGAGAGATCAGAACCCCAAACCCCCAAAGATCAGAACCCCAAACCCCCAGAGATCAGAACCCCAAACCCCGAGAGACCAGAACCCCAAACCACCAGAGATCAGAACTCCAAACCTAGAGATCAGCAGCCCGAAGCTAGAGATCTGAACCCCAAACCCCCAAAGATCAGAACCCGGACCCAGAGATCAGAATCCCGAATCCAGAGATCAGAACCCCGGACCCACAAAGATCAAAACCCCATAACCAGAGATCAGAGCCTCGAACCCCCAGAGATCAGAACACCAAACCCCCAGAGATCAGAACCACGAACCCAGTGATCAGAACCCCAAACACAGAGACCAGAACCCCAAACCACCAGAGATCAGAACCCCAAACCCAGTGATCAGAAACGCGAACCCAGAGATCAGAACACCAAACTCCCAGAGATCAGAACCCCAAACCCACAGAGATCAGAACCCCAAACCCCCAGAGATCAGAATCCCAAACCACCAGAGATCAGAACCCCGAACCCAGAGATTAGAACACCCGAACTCCCAGAGATCAGAACCTCAAACCTCCAGAAATCAGAACGCCAACACCCCAGAGATCAGTACCCCAAAGCCCCAGAGATCAGAACCTCAAATGCCCAGAGGTCAGAACCCCCAGAGATCAGAACCCCGAACACAGAGATCAGAACACCAACCCCCCAGCGATCACAACCCCAAATCCAATGTTCAGAACCTCAAAACTTCAGGGAACATAAGCCCAAAACCAGTGATCAGTACCCCAAACCCAGTGATCAGAACCCCAAATCCAATGTTCAGAACATCAAAACCCCAGAGATCAGGACCCCAAATCCAGAGATCAGAACCCCAAATCCCCAGAGATCAGAACCCCAAACCCAGTGATCAGAACACCAAACCCTGAGAGATCAGAACCCCAACACGCCAGAGATCAGAACCCCTAACCCCCAGAGATCAGAACCCCAAACCCCGAGAGATCAGAACCCCAAGCCTCCATAGATCAGAACTCCAAACCCAGAGATCAGAACCCCGAACCCAGAGGCCAGAACCCCAAACCCCCAGAGATCAGAACTCCAAACCCAGAGATCAGAACCACGAACCCAGAGGCCAGAACCCCAAACCCCCAGAGATCAGAACCTCAAACACAGCGATCAGAACTCCAAACCAAATGAGATCAGAACCCCAAACCCAGTGATCAGAACCGCGAACCCTGAGATCAGAACTCCAAACCCCCAGAGATCAGAACCCCAAACCCAGAGATCAGAACCCCGAACCTAGAGGCCAGAACCCCAAAGCCCCAGAGATTAGAACTCCAAACCCAGAGATCAGCAGCCCGAAGCTAGAGATCAGAACCCCAAACCCCCAAACATCAGAACCCGAATCCAGAGATCAGAATCCCGAATCCAGAGATCAGAACCCCGGACCCCCAAAGATCAGAACCCGGAAGCCAGAGATCAGAACCCCGAAATCCCAGAGATCAGAACTCCAAACACAGAGATCAGAACCCCATAACCAGAGATCAGAGCCTCGAACCCCCAGAGATCAGAACACCAAAACCCCAGAGTTCAGAACCACGAGCCCAGTGATCAGAACCCCAAACACAGAGATCAGAACTCCAAACCACCAGAGATCAGAACCGCGAACCCAGAGATCAGAACAAAAACTCCCAGAGATCAGAACCCCAAACCCCCAGAGATCAGAACCCCAAACCCAGATATCAGAACCCCGAACCCAGAAGCCAGAACCCCAAACCCCCAGAGATCAGAATCCCGAACCCCCAGAGATCAGAACACCGAACCCCCAGAGATCAGAACACCGAACCCAGATTTCAGAACCCCGAAGCCAGAGATCAGAACTCCTAACCCCCAGAGATCAGAACCCCAAAACTTCAGGGAACATAACCCCAAACCCAGTGTTCAGTACCCCAAACCCGGTGATCAGAACTCCAAATCCAATGTTCAGAACCACAATACCCCGGGGAACATAACCCCATACCCAGTGACCAGAACCCCAAACACCCAGAGATCAGAACACCAAATCCAATGTTCAGAACCCCAAAACATCAGGGAACACAACCCCAAACCCAGTGATCAGAACTCCAAATCCAGAGATCAGAACCCCAAAACCCCAGAGATCAGAACCACAAACCCAGTGATCAGAACCGTGAACCCAGAGATCAGAATCCCGAACCCGAGAGATTAGAACCCCAAACACCAGAGATTAGAACCCCAAACCCAGAAATCAGAACCCCGAATCCAGAGATCAGAACCCCGAATCCAGAGATCAGAACCCCAAACACCCGAGATCAGAACCCCAAACCCCCAGAGATCATAACCCCAAACCCCCAGAGATCAGAACCCCGAACCCCCAGAGATCAGAACCCCGAACCCAGAGATCAAAACTCCGAATCCAGTGATCAGAACCCGAAACACCAGAGATCAGAAACCCAAACCCCCAGAGATCAGAATCCTAAACCCCCAGAGATTAGAACCCCAGCCCAAAAGATCTGAACCCCGAAACCAGAACTCCGAACCCCCAGAGATCAGAACCCCGAATCCCCAGAGATCAGAACCTCGAACCCAGTGATCAGAAACGTGAACCCAGAGATCAGAATCCTTAACCCAGTGATCAGAACCGTGAACCAAGAGATCAGAATCCCGAACGCGAGAGATCAGAACCCCAAACACCAGAGATTAGAACCGCAAACCCAGAAATCAGAACCCCGAAACCAGAGATCAGAACCCCGAATCCAGAGATCAGAACCCCAAACACCAGAGATCAGAACCCCAAACACCAGAGATCAGAACCCCAAACCCACAGAGATCAGAAGCCCAAACCCCAAGAAATTAGAACACCAAACCCATAGAGATCAGAACCCCAAACCCAGAGATCAGAACCCCAAACCCAGAGCTCAGAACCCCAAACACCAGAGACAGAACCCCAACCCCCCAGAGATCAGAACCCCAAAGCCCCAGAGATCAGAACCCCGAACCCCCAGAGATCAGAACCCCGAACCCAGAGATCAGAACTCTAAATCCAGTGATCAGAACCCAAAACACCAGAGATCAGAAACCCAAATCCCCAGAGATCAGAACCCTAAATCCCCAGAGATTAGAACCCCAACCCAAGAGATCAGAACCCCGAAACCAGAGATCAGAACTCCGAACCCCCAGAGATCAGAACCCCGAATCCCCAGAGATCAGAACCTCGAACCCAGAGATCAGAATGACGAACCCAGAGATCAGAACCCCAAACCCAGAGATCAGAAGCCCAAACCCCCAGAGATCAGAACCCCGAACCCCCATAGATCAGAACCCCAACCCCCCAGAGATCAGAACTCCAAAACTTCAGGGAACATAACCCCAAAACAATGGATCAGTACCCCAAACCCGGTGATCAGAACCCCAAATCCAATGTTCAGAACCACAAAACCCCAGCGATCAGAACACCAAATCCAGAGATCAGAACCCCAAATCCAGAGATCAGAACCCCAAACCCGCAGAGATCAGAACCCCAAACCCAGTGATCAGAACCGCGAACCGAGAGTTCAGAACACCAAACTCCCAGAGATCTGAACCCCAAACCCCGAGAGATCAGAACCCCAAACCCGCAGAGATCAGAACCCCATCCCAGAGATCAGAACCCCGAACCCAGAGGCCAGAACCCCAAACCCCCAGAGATCAGAACTCCAAACCCAGAGATCAGCAGCCCGAAGCTAGAGATCAGAACCCCAAACCCCCAGAGATCAGAACCCGGATCCAGAGATCAGAATGCCGAATCCAGAGATCAGAACCCCGGACCCCCAAAGATCAGAACCCGGAAGCCAGAGATCGGAACCCCGAAATCCCAGAGATCAGAACTCCAAACACAGAGATCAGAACCCCATAACCAGAGATCAGAGCCTCGAACCCCCAGAGATCAGAACACCAAACCCCCAGAGTTCAAAACCACGAACCCAGTGATCAGAACCCCAAACACAGAGATCAGAACTCCAAACCACCAGAGTTCAAAACCCCAAACCCAGTGATCAGAACCGCGAACCCAGAGATCAGAACACCAAACTCCCAGAGATTAGAACCCCAAACCCCCAGAGATCAGAACCCCAAACACAGAGATCAGAACTCCAAACCACCAGAGATCAGAACCGCAAACCCAGTGATCAGAAACGCGAACCCAGAGATCAGAACACCAAACTCCCAGAGATTAGAACCCAAAACCCCCAGAGATCAGAACCCCGAACCCAGAGGCCAGAACCCCAAACCCCCAGAGATCAGAATCCCGAACCCCCAGAGATCAGAACACAGAACCCCCAGAGATCAGAACACCGAACCCCCAGAGATTAGAACCCCAAACCCAGAGATCAGAACCCCGAAGCCAGAGATCAAAACTCCTAACCCCCAGAGATCAGAACCCCAAAACTTCAGGGAACATAACCCCAAACCCAGTGTTCAGTACCTCAAACCCGGTGATCAGAACCCCAAATTCAATGTTCAGAACCACAATACCCCGGGGAACATAACCCCAAACCCAGTGACCAGAACCCCAAACACCCAGAGATCAGAACACCAAATCCAATGTTCAGAACCCCAAAACATCAGGGAACACAACCCCAAACCCAGTGATCAGAACTCCAAATCCAGAGATCAGAACCCCAAAACTTCAGAGATCAGAACCACAAACCCAGTGATCAGAACCGTGAACCCAGAGATCAGAATCCCGGACCCGAGAGATCAGAACCCCAAACACCAGAGATTAGAACTACCAAACCCAGAAATCAGAACCCCGAACCCAGAGATCAGAACCCCGATTCCAGAGATCAGAACCCCAAACACCAGAGATCAGAACCCCAACCTCTCAGAGATCAGAACCCCAAACCCCCAGAGATCAGAACCCCGAACCCGCAGAGATCAGAACCCTAAATCCCAAGAGATTAGAACCCCAACCCCAGAGATCAGAACCCCGAATCCAGAGATCAGAACCCCAAACACCAGAGATCAGAACCGCAAACACCAGAGATCAGAACCCCAAACCCACAGAGATCAGAAGCCCAAACCCCAAGAAATTAGAACACCAAACCCATAGAGATCAGAACCCCAAATCCAGAGATTAGAACCCCAACCCAAGAGATCAGAACCCCGAAACCAGAGATCAGAACTCCGAGCCCCCAGAGATCAGAACCCCGAATTCCCAGAGATCAGAACCTCGAACCCAGTGATCAGAACCGTGAACCCAGAGATCAGAATCCTTAACCCAGTGATCAGAACCGTGAACCCAGAGATCAGAATCCCGAACGCGAGAGATCAGAACCCCAAACACCAGAGATTAGAACCCCAAACCCAGAAATCAGAACCCCGAAACTAGAGATCAGAACCCCGAATCCAGAGATCAGAACCCCAAACACCAGAGATCAGAACCCCAAACACCAGAGATCAGAACCCCAAACCCACAGAGATCAGAAGCCCAAACCCCAAGAAATTAGAACACCAAACCCATAGAGATCAGAACCCCAAACCCAGAGATCAGAACCCCAAACCCAGAGCTCAGAACCCCAAACACCAGAGACAGAACCCCAACCCCCCAGAGATCAGAACCCCAAAGCCCCAGAGATCAGAACCCCGAACCCCCAGAGATCAGAACCCCGAACCCAGAGATCAGAACTCCGAATCCAGTGATCATAACCCAAAACACCAGAGATCAGAAACCCAAATCCCCAGAGATCAGAACCCTAAATCCCCAGAGATTAGAACCCCAACCCAAGAGATCAGAACCCCGAAACCAGAGATCAGAACTCCGAACCCCCAGAGATCAGAACCCCGAATCCCCAGAGATCAGAACCTCGAACCCAGAGATCAGAATGACGAACCCAGAGAGAGATCAGAACCCCAAACCCAGAGATCAGAAGCCCAAACCCCCAGAGATCAGAACCCCGAACCCCCATAGATCATGACATAGGTAAAAAAAGGGATGAGTTCCTACGAAATGAATTTAAGGAGCTAGGAGCTAAATTAAAAAGTAGGACCTCAAAAGTAGTAATCTCAGGATTGCTACCAGTGCCACGTGCTAGTCAGAGTAGGAATCGCAGGATAGCTCAGATGAATACGTGGCTTGAGCAATGGTGCAGCAGGGAGGGATTCAAATTCCTGGGGCATTGGAACCGGTTCTGGGGGAGGTGGGACCAGTACAATCCGGACGATCTGCACCTGGGCAGAATCAGAACCAATGTCCTCGGGGGAGTGTTTGCTAGTGCTGTTGGGGAGGAGTTAAACTAATATGGCAGGGGGATGGGAACCAATGCAGGGAGATAGAGGGAAACAAAAAGGAGGCAAAAACAAAAGACAGAAAGGAGATGAGGAAAAGTGGAGGGCAGAGAAACCCAAGGCAAAGAACAAAAAGGGCCATTGTACAGCAAAATTCTAAAAGGACAGAGGGTGTTAAAAAAACAAGCCTAAAGGCTTTGTGTCTTAATGCAAGGAGTATCCGCAATAAGGTGGATGAATTAACTGTGCAAATAGATGTTAACAAATATGATGTGATTGGGATTACGGAGACGTGGCTCCAGGATGAGCAGGGCTGGGAACTCAACATCCAGGTGTATTCAACATTCAGGAAGGATAGAATAAAAGGAAAAGGAGGTGGGCTAGCATTGCTGGTTAAGGAGGAGATTAAGGCAATAGTTAGGAAGGACATTAGCTTGGATGATGTGGAATCTATATGGGTAGAGCTGCAGAACACCAAAGGGCAAAAAACGTTAGTGGGAGTTGTGTACAGACCTCCAAACAGTAGTAGTGATGTTGGGGAGGGCATCAAACAGGAAATTAGGGGTGCGTGCAATAAAGGTGCAGCAGTTATAATGGGTGACTTTAATATGCACATAGATTGGGCTAACCAAACTGGAAGCAATACGGTGGAGGAGGATTTTCTGGAGTGCATAAGGGATGGTTTTTTAGACCAATATGTCGAGGAACCAACTAGGGGGGAGGCCATCTTAGACTGGGTGTTATGTAATGAGAAAGGATTAATTAGCAATCTCGTTGTGCGAGGCCCCTTGGGGAAGAGTGACCATAATATGGTGGAATTCTGCATTAGGATGGAGAATGAAACAGTTAATTCAGAGACCATGGTCCAGAACTTAAAGAAGGCTAACTTTGAAGGTATGAGGCGTGAATTGGCTGAGATGGATTGGCGAATGATACTTAAGGGGTTGACTGTGGATGGGCAATGGCAGACATTTAGAGACCGCATGGATGAACTACAACAATTGTACATTCCTGTCTGGCATAGAAATAAAAAAGGGAAGGTGGCTCAACCGTGGCTATCAAGGGAAATCAGGGATAGTATTAAAGCCAAGGAAGTGGCATACAAATTGGCCAGAAATAGCAGCGAACCTGGGGACTGGGAGAAATTTAGAACTCAGCAGAGGAGGACAAAGGGTTTGATTAGGGCAGGGAAAATGGAGTATGAGAAGAAGCTTGCAGGGAACATTAAGACGGATTGCAAAAGTTTCTATAGATATGTAAAGAGAAAAAGGTTAGTAAAGACAAATGTAGGTCCCCTGCAGTCAGAATCAGGGGAAGTCATAACGGGGAACAAAGAAATGGCGGACCAATTGAACAAGTACTTTGGTTCGGTATTCACGAAGGAGGACACGAACAACCTTCCGGTTATAAAAGGGGTCGGGGGGTCTAGTAAGGAGGAGGAACTGAGGGAAATCCTTATTAGCCGGGAAATTGTGTTGGGGAAATTGATGGGATTGAAGGCCGATAAATCCCCAGGGCCTGATGGACTGCATCCCAGAGTACTTAAGGAGGTGGCCTTGGAAATAGTGGATGCGTTGACAGTCATTTTCCAACATTCCATTGACTCTGGATCAGTTCCTATGGAGTGGAGGGTAGCCAATGTAACCCCACTTTTTAAAAAAGGAGGGAGAGAGAAAACAGGGAATTATAGACCGGTCAGCCTGACATCTGTAGTGGGTAAAATGATGGAATCAATTATTAAGGATGTCATAGCAGTGCATTTGGAAAGAGGTGACATGATAGGTCCAAGTCAGCATGGATTTGTGAAAGGGAAATCATGCTTGACAAATCTTCTGGAATTTTTTGAGGATGTTTCCAGTAGAGTGGATAAGGGAGAACCAGTTGATGTGGTATATTTGGACTTTCAGAAGGCGTTCGACAAGGTCCCACACAAGAGATTGATGTGCAAAGTTAGAGCACATGGGATTGGGGGTAGTGTACTGACATGGATTGAGAACTGGTTGTCAGACAGGAAGCAAAGAGTAGGAGTAAATGGGTACTTTTCAGAATGGCAGGCAGTGACTAGTGGGGTACCGCAAGGTTCTGTGCTGGGGCCCCAGCTGTTTACACTGTACATTAATGATTTAGATGAGGGGATTAAATGTAGTATCTCCAAATTTGCGGATGACACTAAGTTGGGTGGCAGTGTGAGCTGCGAGGAGGATGCTGTGAGGCTGCAGAGCGACTTGGATAGGTTGGGTGAGTGGGCAAATGCATGGCAGATGAAGTATAATGTGGATAAATGTGAGGTTATCCACTTTGGTGGTAAAAACAGAGAGACAGACTATTATCTGAATGGTGACAGATTAGGAAAAGGGGAGGTGCAAAGAGACCTGGGTGTCATGGTACATCAGTCATTGAAGGTTGGCATGCAGGTGCAGCAGGCGGTTAAGAAAGCAAATGGCATGTTGGCCTTCATAGCAAGGGGATTTGAGTACAGGGGCAGGGAGGTGTTGCTACAGTTGTACAGGGCCTTGGTGAGGCCACACCTGGAGTATTGTGTACAGTTTTGGTCTCCTAACCTGAGGAAGGACATTCTTGCTATTGAGGGAGTGCAGCGAAGGTTCACCAGACTGATTCCCGGGATGGCGGGACTGACCTATCAAGAAAGACTGGATCAACTGGGCTTGTATTCACTGGAGTTCAGAAGAATGAGAGGGGACCTCATAGAAACATATAAAATTCTGACAGGGTTAGACAGGTGAGATGCAGGAAGAATGTTCCCAATGTTGGGGAAGTCCAGAACCAGGGGTCACAGTCTAAGGATAAGGGGTAAGACATTTAGGACCGAGATGCGGAGGAACTTCTTCACCCAGAGAGTGGTGAACCTGTGGAATTCTCTACCACAGAAAGTTGTTGAGGCCAATTCACTAAATATATTCAAAAAGGAGTTAGATGAGGTCCTTACTGCTAGGGGGATCAAGGGGTATGGCGAGAAAGCAGGAATGGGGTACTGAAGTTGAATGTTCAGCCATGAACTCATTGAATGGCGGTGCAGGCTAGAAGGGCCGAATGGCCTACTCCTGCACCTATTTTCTATGTTTCTATGTTTCTAGAACCCCAACCCCCCAGAGATCAGAACTCCAAAACTTCAGGGAACATAACCCCAAAACAATGGATCAGTACCCCAAACCCGGTGATCAGAACCCCAAATCCAATGTTCAGAACCACAAAACCCCAGCGATCAGAACACCAAATCCAGAGATCAGAACCCCAAATCCAGAGATCAGAACCCCAAACCCGCAGAGATCAGAACCCCAAACCCAGTGATCAGAACCGCGAACCGAGAGTTCAGAACACCAAACTCCCAGAGATCTGAACCCCAAACCCCGAGAGATCAGAACCCCAAACCCGCAGAGATCAGAACCCCAAACCCAGAGATCAGAACCCCGAACCCAGAGGCCAGAACCCCAAACCCCCAGAGATCAGAACTCCAAACCCAGAGATCAGCAGCCCGAAGCTAGAGATCAGAACCCCAAACCCCCAGAGATCAGAACCCGGATCCAGAGATCAGAATGCCGAATCCAGAGATCAGAACCCCGGACCCCCAAAGATCAGAACCCGGAAGCCAGAGATCAGAACCGCGAAATTCCAGAGATCAGAACTCCAAGCACAGAGATCAGAACCCCATAACCAGAGATCAGAGCCTCGAACCCCCAGAGATCAGAACACCAAACCCCCAGAGTTCAAAACCACGAACCCAGGGATCAGAACCCCAAACACAGAGATCAGAACTCCAAACCACCAGAGTTCAAAACCCCAAACCCACTGATCAGAACCGCGAACCCAGAGATCAGAACACCAAACTCCCAGAGATTAGAACCCCAAACCCCCAGAAATCAGAACCCCAAACACAGAGATCAGAACTCCAAACCACCAGAGATCAGAACCGCAAACCCAGTGATCAGAAACGCGAACCCAGAGATCAGAACACCAAACTCCCAGAGATTAGAACCCAAAACCCCCAGAGATCAGAACCCCGAACCCAGAGGCCAGAACCCCAAAACCCCCAGAGATCAGAATCCCGAACCCCCAGAGATCAGAACACAGAACCCCCAGAGATCAGAACACCGAACCCCCAGAGATTAGAACCCCAAACCCAGAGATCAGAACCCCGAAGCCAGAGATCAAAACTCCTAACCCCCAGAGATCAGAACCCCAAAACTTCAGGGAACATAACCCCAAACCCAGTGTTCAGTACCTCAAACCCGGTGATCAGAACACCAAATCCAATGTTCAGAACCCCAAAACATCAGGGAACACAACCCCAAACCCAGTGATCAGAACTCCAAATCCAGAGATCAGAACCCCAAAACTTCAGAGATCAGAACCACAAACCCAGTGATCAGAACCGCGAACCCAGAGATCAGAATCCCGGACCCGAGAGATCAGAACCCCAAACACCAGAGATTAGAACTACCAAACCCAGAAATCAGAACCCCGAACCCAGAGATCAGAACCCCGAATCCAGAGATCAGAACCCCAAACACCAGAGATCAGAACCCCAACCTCCCAGAGATCAGAACGCCAAACCCCCAGAGATCAGAACCCCGAACCCGCAGAGATCAGAACCCTAAATCCCAAGAGATTAGAACCCCAACACCAGAGATCAGAACCCCGAATCCAGAGATCAGAACCCCAAACACCAGAGATCAGAACCCCAAACACCAGAGATCAGAACCCCAAACCCACAGAGATCAGAAGCCCAAACCCCAAGAAATTAGAACACCAAACCCATAGAGATCAGAACCCCAAATCCAGAGATTAGAACCCCAACCCAAGAGATCAGAACCCCGAAACCAGAGATCAGAACTCCGAACCCCCAGAGATCAGAACCCCGAATCCCCAGAGATCAGAACCCCGAATCCAGAGATCAGAACCCCGAATCCAGAGATCAGAACCCCAAACACCCGAGATCAGAACCCCAAACCCCCAGAGATCAGAACCCCAAACCCCCAGAGATCAGAACCCCGAACCCCCAGAGATCAGAACCCCGCACCCAGAGATCAAAACTCCGAATCCAGTGATCAGAACCCGAAACACCAGAGGTCAGAAACCCAAACCCCCAGAGATCAGAATCCTAAACCCCCAGAGATTAGAACACCAGCCCAATAGATCTGAACCCCGAAACCAGAACTCCGAACCCCCAGAGATCAGAACCCCGAATCCCCAGAGATCAGAACCTCGAACCCAGTGATCAGAACCGTGAACCCAGAGATCAGAATCCTTAACCCAGTGATCAGAACCGTGAACCCAGAGATCAGAATCCCGAACGTGAGAGATCAGAACCCCAAACACCAGAGACTAGAACCCCAAACCCAGAAATCAGAACCCCGAACCCAGAGATCAGAACCCCGAATCCAGAGATCAGAACCCCAAACACCAGAGATCAGAACACCAAACACCAGAGATCAGAACCCCAAACCCACAGAGATCAGAAGCCCAAACCCCAAGAAATTAGAACACCAAACCCATAGAGATCAGAACCCCAAACCCAGAGATCAGAACCCCAAACCCAGAGCTCAGAACCCCAAACACCAGAGACAGAACCCCAACCCCCCAGAGATCAGAACCCCAAAGCCCCAGAGATCAGAACCCCGAACCCCCAGAGATCAGAACCCCGAACCCAGAGATCAGAACTCCGAATCCAGTGATCAGAACCCAAAACACCAGAGATCAGAAACCCAAATCCCCAGAGATCAGAACCCTAAATCCCCAGAGATTAGAACCCCAACCCAAGAGATCAGAACCCCGAAACCAGAGATCAGAACTCCGAACCCCCAGAGATCAGAACCCCGAATCCCCAGAGATCAGAACCTCGAACCCAGAGATCAGAATGACGAACCCAGAGATCAGAACCCCAAACCCAGAGATCAGAAGCCCAAACCCCCAGAGATCAGAACCCCGAACCCCCATAGATCAGAACCCCAACCCCCCAGAGATCAGAACTCCAAAACTTCAGGGAACATAACCCCAAAACAATGGATCAGTACCCCAAATCCGGTGATCAGAACCCCAAATCCAATGTTCAGAACCACAAACCCCCAGCGATCAGAACACCAAATCCAGAGATCAGAACCCCAAATCCAGAGATCAGAACCCCAAACCCGCAGAGATCAGAACCCCAAACCCAGTGATCAGAACCGCGAACCGAGAGTTCAGAACACCAAACTCCCAGAGATCTGAACCCCAAACCCCGAGAGATCAGAACCCCAAACCCGCAGAGATCAGAACCCCAAACCCAGATATCAGAACCCCGAACCCAGAGGCCAGAACCCCAAACCCCCAGAGATCAGAACTCCAAACCCAGAGATCAGCAGCCCGAAGCTAGAGATCAGAACCCCAAACCCCCAGAGATCAGAACCCGGATCCAGAGATCAGAATGCCGAATCCAGAGATCAGAACCCCGGACCCCCAAAAATCAGAACCCGGAAGCCAGAGATCAGAACCCCGAAATCCCAGAGATCAGAACTCCAAACACAGAGATCAGAACCCCATAACCAGAGATCAGAGCCTCGAACCCCCAGAGATCAGAACACCAAACCCCCAGAGTTCAAAACCACGAACCCAGTGATCAGAACCCCAAACACAGAGATCAGAACTCCAAACCACCAGAGTTCAAAACCCCAAACCCAGTGATCAGAACCGCGAACCCAGAGATCAGAACACCAAACTCCCAGAGATTAGAACCCCAAACCCCCAGAGATCAGAACCCCAAACACAGAGATCAGAACTCCAAACCACCAGAGATCAGAACCGCAAACCCAGTGATCAGAAACGCGAACCCAGAGATCAGAACACCAAACTCCCAGAGATTAGAACCCAAAACCCCCAGAGATCAGAACCCCGAACCCAGAGGCCAGAACCCCAAACCCCCAGAGATCAGAATCCCGAACCCCCAGAGATCAGAACACCGAACCCCCAGAGATCAGAACACCGAACCCCCAGAGATTAGAACCCCAAACCCAGAGATCAGAACCCCGAAGCCAGAGATCAAAACTCCTAACCCCCAGAGATCAGAACCCCAAAACTTCAGGGAACATAACCCCAAACCCAGTGTTCAGTACCTCAAACCCGGTGATCAGAACCCCAAATTCAATGTTCAGAACCACAATACCCCGGGGAACATAACCCCAAACCCAGTGACCAGAACCCCAAACACCCAGAGATCAGAACACCAAATCCAATGTTCAGAACCCCAAAACATCAGGGAACACAACCCCAAACCCAGTGATCAGAACTCCAAATCCAGAGATCAGAACCCCAAAACCCCAGAGATCAGAACCACAAACCCAGTGATCAGAACCGTGAACCCAGAGATCAGAATCCCGAACCCGAGAGATTAGAACCCCAAACACCAAAGATTAGAACCCCAAACCCAGAAATCAGAACCCCGAATCCAGAGATCAGAACCCCGAATCCAGAGATCAGAACCCCAAACACCCGAGATCAGAACCCCAAACCCCCAGAGATCAGAACCCCAAACCCCCAGAGATCAGAACCCCGAACCCCCAGAGATCAGAACCCCGAACCCAGAGATCAAAACTACGAATCCAGTGATCAGAACCCGAAACACCAGAGATCAGAAACCCAAAACCCCAGAGATCAGAATCCTAAACCCCCAGAGATTAGAACCCCAGCCCAAAAGATCTGAACCCCGAAACCAGAACTCCGAACCCCCAAAGATCAGAACCCCGAATCCCCAGAGATCAGAACCTCGAACCCAGTGATCAGAACCGTGAACCCAGAGATCAGAATCCTTAACCCAGTGATCAGAACCGTGAACCCAGAGATCAGAATCCCAAACGCGAGAGATCAGAACCTCAAACACCAGAGATTAGAACCCCAAACCCAGAAATCAGAACCCCGAAACCAGAGATCAGAACCCCGAATCCAGAGATCAGAACCCCAAACACCAGAGATCAGAACCCCAAACACCAGAGATCAGAACCCCAAACCCACAGAGATCAGAAGCCCAAACCCCAAGAAATTAGAACACCAAACCCATAGAGATCAGAACCCCAAACCCAGAGATCAGAACCCCAAACCCAGAGCTCAGAACCCCAAACACCAGAGACAGAACCCCAACCCCCCAGAGATCAGAACCCCAAAGCCCCAGAGATCAGAACCCCGAACCCCCAGAGATCAGAACCCCGAACCCAGAGATCAGAACCCCGAATCCAGAGATCAGAACCCCGAATCCAGAGATCAGAACCCCAAACACCCGAGATCAGAACCCCAAACCCCCAGAGATCAGAACCCCAAACCCCCAGAGATCAGAACCCCGAACCCCCAGAGATCAGAACCCCGAACCCAGAGATCAAAACTCCGAATCCAGTGATCAGAACCCGAAACACCAGAGGTCAGAAACCCAAACCCCCAGAGATCAGAATCCTAAACCCCCAGAGATTAGAACCCCAGCCCAATAGATATGAACCCCGAAACCAGAACTCCGAACCCCCAGAGATCAGAACCCCGAATCCCCAGAGATCAGAACCTCGAACCCAGTGATCAGAACCGTGAACCCAGAGATCAGAATCCTTAACCCAGTGATCAGAACCGTGAACCCAGAGATCAGAATCCCGAACGTGAGAGATCAGAACCCCAAACACCAGAGACTAGAAGCCCAAACCCAGAAATCAGAACCCCGAACCCAGAGATCAGAACCCCGAATCCAGAGATCAGAACCCCAAACACCAGAGATCAGAACACCAAACACCAGAGATCAGAACCCCAAACCCACAGAGATCAGAAGCCCAAACCCCAAGAAATTAGAACACCAAACCCATAGAGATCAGAACCCCAAACCCAGAGATCAGAACCCCAAACCCAGAGCTCAGAACCCCAAGCACCAGAGACAGAACCCCAACCCCCCAGAGAACAGAACCCCAAATCCCCAGAGATCAGAACCCCGAACCCCCAGAGATCAGAACCCCGAACCCAGAGATCAGAACTCCGAATCCAGTGATCAGAACCCAAAACACCAGAGATCAGAAACCCAAATCCCCAGAGATCAGAACCCTAAATCCCCAGAGATTAGAACCCCAACCCAAGAGATCAGAACCCCGAAACCAGAGATCAGAACTCCGAACCCCCAGAGATCAGAACCCCGAATCCCCAGAGATCAGAACCTCGAACCCAGAGATCAGAATGACGAACCCAGAGATCAGAACCCCAAACCCAGAGATCAGAAGCCCAAACCCCCAGAGATCAGAACCCCGAACCCCCATAGATCAGAACCCCAACCCCCCAGAGATCAGAACTCCAAAACTTCAGGGAACATAACCCCAAAACAATGGATCAGTACCCCAAACCCGGTGATCAGAACCCCAAATCCAATGTTCAGAACCACAAAACCCCAGCGATCAGAACACCAAATCCAGAGATCAGAACCCCAAATCCAGAGATCAGAACCCCAAACCCGCAGAGATCAGAACCCCAAACCCAGTGATCAGAACCGCGAACCGAGAGTTCAGAACACCAAACTCCCAGAGATCTGAACCCCAAACCCCGAGAGATCAGAACCCCAAACCCGCAGAGATCAGAACCCCAAACCCAGATATCAGAACCCCGAACCCAGAGGCCAGAACCCCAAACCCCCAGAGATCAGAACTCCAAACCCAGAGATCAGCAGCCCGAAGCTAGAGATCAGAACCCCAAACCCCCAGAGATCAGAACCCGGATCCAGAGATCAGAATGCCGAATCCAGAGATCAGAACCCCGGACCCTCAAAGATCAGAACCCGGAAGCCAGAGATCAGAACCCCGAAATCCCAGAGATCAGAACTCCAAACACAGAGATCAGAACCCCATAACCAGAGATCAGAGCCTCGAACCCCCAGAGATCAGAACACCAAACCCCCAGAGTTCAAAACCACGAACCCAGTGATCAGAACCCCAAACACAGAGATCAGAACTCCAAACCACCAGAGTTCAAAACCCCAAACCCAGTGATCAGAACCGCGAACCCAGAGATCAGAACACCAAACTCCCAGAGATTAGAACCCCAAACCCCCAGAGATCAGAACCCCAAACACAGAGATCAGAACTCCAAACCACCAAAGATCAGAACCGCAAACCCAGTGATCAGAAACGCGAACCCAGAGATCAGAACACCAAACTCCCAGAGATTAGAACCCAAAACCCCCAGAGATCAGAACCCCGAACCCAGAGGCCAGAACCCCAAACCCCCAGAGATCAGAATCCCGAACCCCCAGAGATCAGAACACCGAACCCCCAGAGATCAGAACACCGAACCCCCAGAGATTAGAACCCCAAACCCAGAGATCAGAACCCCGAAGCCAGAGATCAAAACTCCTAACCCCCAGAGATCAGAACCCCAAAACTTCAGGGAACATAACCCCAAACCCAGTGTTCAGTACCTCAAACCCGGTGATCAGAACCCCAAATTCAATGTTCAGAACCACAATACCCCGGGGAACATAACCCCAAACCCAGTGACCAGAACCCCAAACACCCAGAGATCAGAACACCAAATCCAATGTTCAGAACCCCAAAACATCAGGGAACACAACCCCAAACCCAGTGATCAGAACTCCAAATCCAGAGATCAGAACCCCAAAACCCCAGAGATCAGAACCTCAAACCCAGTGATCAGAACCGTGAACCCAGAGATCAGAATCCCGAACCCGAGAGATTAGAACCCCAAACACCAGAGATTAGAACCCCAAACCCAGAAATCAGAACCCCGAATCCAGAGATCAGAACCCCGAATCCAGAGATCAGAACCCCAAACACCCGAGATCAGAACCCCAAACCCCCAGAGATCAGAACCCCAAACCCCCAGAGATCAGAACCCCGAACCCCCAGAGATCAGAACCCCGAACCCAGAGATCAAAACTCCGAATCCAGTGATCAGAACCCGAAACACCAGAGATCAGAAGCCCAAACCCCCAGAGATCAGAATCCTAAACCCCCAGAGATTAGAACCCCAGCCCAATAGATATGAACCCCGAAACCAGAACTCCGAACCCCCAGAGATCAGAACCCCGAATCCCCAGAGATCAGAACCTCGAACCCAGTGATCAGAACCGTGAACCCAGAGATCAGAATCCTTAACCCAGTGATCAGAACCGTGAACCCAGAGATCAGAATCCCGAACGTGAGAGATCAGAACCCCAAACACCAGAGACTAGAACCCCAAACCCAGAAATCAGAACCCCGAACCCAGAGATCAGAACCCCGAATCCAGAGATCAGAACCCCAAACACCAGAGATCAGAATCCTAAACCCCCAGAGATTAGAACCCCAGCCCAATAGATATGAACCCCGAAACCAGAACTCCGAACCCCCAGAGATCAGAACCCCGAATCCCCAGAGATCAGAACCTCGAACCCAGTGATCAGAACCGTGAACCCAGAGATCAGAATCCTTAACCCAGTGATCAGAACCGTGAACCCAGAGATCAGAATCCCGAACGCGAGAGATCAGAAACCCAAACACCAGAGATTAGAACCCCAAACCCAGAAATCAGAACCCCGAACCCAGAGATCAGAACCCCGAATCCAGAGATCAGAACCCCAAACACCAGAGATCAGAACCCCAAACACCAGAGATCAGAACCCCAAACCCACAGAGATCAGAAGCCCAAACCCCAAGAAATTAGAACACCAAACCCATAGAGATCAGAACCCCAACTCCAGAGATCAGAACCCCACACCCAGAGCTCAGAACCCCAAACACCAGAGACATAACCCCAACCCCCCAGAGATCAGAACCCCCAGAGATCAGAACCCCGAACCCCCAGAGATCTAGAACCCGAACCCAGAGATCAGAACTCCGAATCCAGTGATCAGAACCCAAAACACCAGAGATCAGAAACCCAAATCCCCAGAGATCAGAACCCTAAATCCCCAGAGATTAGAACCCCAACCCAAGAGATCAGAACCCCGAAACCAGAGATCAGAACTCCGAACCCCCAGAGATCAGAACCCCGAATCCCCAGAGATCAGAACCTCGAACCCAGAGATCAGAATGACGAACCTAGAGATCAGAACCGCAAACCCAGAGATCAGAAGCCCAAACCCCCAGAGATCAGAACCCCGAACCCCCATAGATCAGAACCCCAACCCCCCAGAGATCAGAACTCCAAAACTTCAGGGAACATAACCCCAAAACAATGGATCAGTACCCCAAACCCGGTGATCAGAACCCCAAATCCAATGTTCAGAACCACAAAACCCCAGCGATCAGAACACCAAATCCAGAGATCAGAACCCAAAATCCAGAGATCAGAACCCCAAACCCGCAGAGATCAGAACCCCAAACCCAGTGATCAGAACCGCGAACCGAGAGTTCAGAACACCAAACTCCCAGAGATCTGAACCCCAAACCCCGAGAGATCAGAACCCCAAACCCGCAGAGATAAGAACCCCAAACCCAGTGATCAGAACCGCGAACCGAGAGTTCAGAACACCAAACTCCCAGAGATCTGAACCCCAAACCCCGAGAGATCAGAACCCCAAACCCGCAGAGATCAGAACCCCAAACCCAGAGATCAGAACCCCGAACCCAGAGGCCAGAACCCCAAACCCCCAGAGATCAGAACTCCAAACCCAGAGATCAGCAGCCCGAAGCTAGAGATCAGAACCCCAAACCCCCAGAGATCAGAACCCGGATCCAGAGATCAGAATGCCGAATCCAGAGATCAGAACCCCGGACTCCCAAAGGTCAGAACCCGGAAGCCAGAGATCAGAACCCCGAAATCCCAGAGATCAGAACTCCAAACACAGAGATCAGAACCCCATAACCAGAGATCAGAGCCTCGAACCCCCAGAGATCAGAACACCAAACCCCCAGAGTTCAAAACCACGAACCCAGTGATCAGAACCCCAAACACAGAGATCAGAACTCCAAACCACCAGAGTTCAAAACCCCAAACCCAGTGATCAGAACCGCGAACCCAGAGATCAGAACACCAAACTCCCAGAGATTAGAACCCCAAACCCCCAGAGATCAGAACCCCAAACACAGAGATCAGAACTCCAAACCACCAGAGATCAGAACCGCAAACCCAGTGATCAGAAACGCGAACCCAGAGATCAGAACACCAAACTCCCAGAGATTAGAACCCAAAACCCCCAGAGATCAGAACCCCGAACCCAGAGGCCAGAACCCCAAACCCCCAGAGATCAGAATCCCGAACCCCCAGAGATCAGAACACCGAACCCCCAGAGATCAGAACACCGAACCCCCAGCGATTAGAACCCCAAACCCAGAGATCAGAACCCCGAAGCCAGAGATCAAAACTCCTAACCCCCAGAGATCAGAACCCCAAAACTTCAGGGAACATAACCCCAAACCCAGTGTTCAGTACCTCAAACCCGGTGATCAGAACCCCAAATTCAATGTTCAGAACCACAATACCCCGGGGAACATAACCCCAAACCCAGTGACCAGAACCCCAAACACCCAGAGATCAGAACACCAAATCCAATGTTCAGAACCCCAAAACATCAGGGAACACAACCCCAAACCCAGTGATCAGAACTCCAAATCCAGAGATCAGAACCCCAAAACTTCAGAGATCAGAACCACAAACCCAGTGATCAGAACCGTGAACCCAGAGATCAGAATCCCGGACCCGAGAGATCAGAACCCCAAACACCAGAGATTAGAACTACCAAACCCAGAAATCAGAACCCCGAACCCAGAGATCAGAACCCCGAATCCAGAGATCAGAACCCCAAACACCAGAGATCAAAACCCCAACCTCCCAGAGATCAGAACCCCAAACCCCCAGAGATCAGAACCCCGAACCCGCAGAGATCAGAACCCTAAATCCCAAGAGATTAGAACCCCAACCCCAGAGATCAGAACCCCGAAACCAGAGATCAGAACTCTGAACCCCCAAAGATCAGAACCTCGAACGCAGATATCAGAACCCCTAATCCCAGAGAATTGAACTCCAAACCCAGAGATCAGAACGCCGAACCCTGAAAGATCAAAACACCGAACCCAGAGATCAGAACCCCAAACTCCCAGCGATCAGAACCTCAAACCCCCTGAGATCAGAACCCCAAACTCCCAGATGTCAGAACCCCAAACACCCAGAGGTCAGAAACCCGAACCCAGAGAGCAGAACCACGAACCTAGAGATCAGAACCCCAACCCCACAGCGATCAGAACCCCAAATCAAATGTTCAGAACCCCAAAACTACAGGGAACATAACCCCAAAACCAGTGATCAGTACCCCAAACCCGGTGATCAGAACCCCAAATTCAATGTTCAGAACCACAAAACCCCAGAGATCAGAACCCCAAATCCAGAGATCAGAACTCCAAACCCCCAGAGATCAGAACCCCAAACCCAGTGATCAGAACACCAAATCCAGAGAGATCAGAAACCCAAACCCCCAGAGATCAGAACCCCAAACCCCCAGAGATCAGAACCACAAACCCCAAGAGATCAGAACTCCAAACCCCCAGAGATCAGAACCCCAAACCCAGAGATCAGAACCCCGAACCCAGAGGCCAGAACCCCAAACCCCCAGAGATCAGAACTCCAACACAGAGATCAATTCCGAAGCTAGAGATCAGAACACCAAACCCCCAAAGATCAGAACCCGGATCCAGAGATCAGAACCCCGGACCCCCAAAGATCAGAACCCAGAAGCCAGAGATCAGAACCCCGAAATCCCAGAGATCAGAACTCCAAACATAGAGATCAGAACCCCATAACCAGAGATCAGAGCCTCGAACCCCCAGAGATCAGAACACCAAACCCCCAGAGATCAGAACCACGAACCCAGTGATCAGAACCCCAAACCCAGTGATCAGAACCCCAAACACAGAGATCAAAACACAAAACTCCCAAAGATCAGAACCCCAAACTCCCAGAGATCAGAACTGCAAACCCCCAGAGAACAGAACCCCAAACCCCGAGAGATCAGAACCCGAAACCCCCAGAGATCAGAACCCCAAACCCAGAGATCAGCAGACCGAAGCTAGAGATCAGAACCCCAAACCCCCAAAGATCAGAACCGCGAACCCAGAGATCAGAACACCAAACCCGCAGAGATCAGAACCACAAACCCCAAGGGATCAGAACTCCAAACCCCCAGAGATCAGAACCCCAAACCCAGAGATCAGAACCCCGAACCACCAGAGATCAGAACTCCAAGCCCAGAGATCAGAATCCCGAACCCAGAGGCCAGAACCCCAAACCCCCTGAGATCAGAACTCCAAACCCAGAGATCAGCAGCCCGAAGCTAGAGATCTGAACCCCAAACCCCCAAAGATCAGAACCCGGACCCAGAGATCAGAATCCCGAATCCAGAGATCAGAACCCCGGACCCACAAAGATCAGAACCCGGAAGCCAGAGATCAGAACACTGAAATCCCATAGATCAGAACTCCAAACACAGAGATCAGAACTCCATAACCAGAGATCAGAGCCTCGAACCCCCAGGGATCAGAACACCAAACCCCCAGAGATCAGAACCACGAACCCAGTGATCAGAACCCCAAACACAGAGAACAGAACCCCAAACCACCAGAGATCAGAACCCCAAACCCAGTGATCAGAAACGTGAACCCAGAGATCAGAACACCAAACTCCCAGAGATCAGAACCCCAAACCCCCAGAGATCAGAACCCCAAACCCACAGAGATCAGAATCCCAAACCACCAGAGATCAGAACCCCGAACCCAGAGATTAGAACACCTGAACTCCCAGAGATCAGAACCCCAAACCTCCAGAAATCAGAACGCCAACGCCCCAGAGACCAGTACCCCAAAGCCCCAGAGATCAGAACCTCAAATGCCTAGAGGTCAGAACCCCCAGAGATCAGAACCCCGAACACAGAGATCAGAACACCAACCCCCCAGCGATCAGAACCCCAAATCCAATGTTCTGAACATCAAAACCCCAGAGATCAGAACCCCAAATCCCGAGATCAGAACCCCAAACCTCCAGAGATCAGAACCCAAAACCCAGTGATCAGAACACCAAACCCTGAGAGATCAGAACCCCAAACCCAGAGATCAGAACCCCGAACCCAGAGGTCAGAATGCCAAACCCCCAGCGATCAGAACTCCAAACCCAGATATCAGCAGCCCGAAGCGAGAGATCAGAAACCGGATGCCAGAGATCAGAACCCCGAAATCCCAGAGATCAGAACCCCAAACCTCCAGAGATCAGAACCCCAGACCCCCAGAGATCAGAACCCCAAACCCCCAGAGATCAGAATTCCAAACCACCAGAGATCAGAACCCCGAACCCAGAGATTAGAACACCCGAACTCCCAGAGATCAGAACCTCAAACCTCCAGAAATCAGAACGCCAACACCCCAGAGGTCAGTACCCCAAAGCCCCAGAGATCAGAACCTCAAATGCCCAGAGGTCAGAACCCCCAGAGATCAGAACCCCGAACCCAGAGATCAGAACCCCGAACCACCAGAGATCAGAACTCCAAGCCCAGAGATCAGAATCCCGAACCCAGAGGCCAGAACCCCAAACCCCCTGAGATCAGAACTCCAAACCCAGAGATCAGCAGCCCGAAGCTAGAGATCTGAACCCCAAACCCCCAAAGATCAGAACCCGGACCCAGAGATCAGAATCCCGAATCCAGAGATCAGAACCCCGGACCCACAAAGATCAGAACCCGGAAGCCAGAGATCAGAACACTGAAATCCCATAGATCAGAACTCCAAACACAGAGATCAGAACTCCATAACCAGAGATCAGAGCCTCGAACCCCCAGGGATCAGAACACCAAACCCCCAGAGATCAGAACCACGAACCCAGTGATCAGAACCCCAAACACAGAGAACAGAACCCCAAACCACCAGAGATCAGAACCCCAAACCCAGTGATCAGAAACGTGAACCCAGAGATCAGAACACCAAACTCCCAGAGATCAGAACCCCAAACCCCCAGAGATCAGAACCCCAAACCCACAGAGATCAGAATCCCAAACCACCAGAGATCAGAACCCCGAACCCAGAGATTAGAACACCTGAACTCCCAGAGATCAGAACCCCAAACCTCCAGAAATCAGAACGCCAACGCCCCAGAGATCAGTACCCCAAAGCCCCAGAGATCAGAACCTCAAATGCCTAGAGGTCAGAACCCCCAGAGATCAGAACCCCGAACACAGAGATCAGAACACCAACCCCCCAGCGATCAGAACCCCAAATCCAATGTTCTGAACATCAAAACCCCAGAGATCAGAACCCCAAATCCCGAGATCAGAACCCCAAACCTCCAGAGATCAGAACCCAAAACCCAGTGATCAGAACACCAAACCCTGAGAGATCAGAACCCCAAACCCAGAGATCAGAACCCCGAACCCAGAGGTCAGAATGCCAAACCCCCAGCGATCAGAACTCCAAACCCAGATATCAGCAGCCCGAAGCGAGAGATCAGAAACCGGATGCCAGAGATCAGAACCCCGAAATCCCAGAGATCAGAACCCCAAACCTCCAGAGATCAGAACCCCAGACCCCCAGAGATCAGAACCCCAAACCCCCAGAGATCAGAATTCCAAACCACCAGAGATCAGAACCCCGAACCCAGAGATTAGAACACCCGAACTCCCAGAGATCAGAACCTCAAACCTCCAGAAATCAGAACGCCAACACCCCAGAGGTCAGTACCCCAAAGCCCCAGAGATCAGAACCTCAAATGCCCAGAGGTCAGAACCCCCAGAGATCAGAACCCCGAACACAGAGATCAGAACACCAACACCCCAGCGATCAGAACCCCAAATCCAATGTTCAGAACCTCAAAACTTCAGGGAACATAAGCCCAAAACCAGTGATCAGTACCCCAAACCCAGTGATCAGAACCCCAAATCCAATGTTCAGAACATCAAAACCCCAGAGATCAGGACCCCAAATCCAGAGATCAGAACCCCAAATCCCCAGAGATCAGAACCCCAAACCCAGTGATCAGAACACCAAACCCTGAGAGATCAGAACCCCAAACCGCCAGAGATCAGAACCCCAAACCCCCAGAGATCAGAACCCCAAACCCCGAGAGATCAGAACCCCAAGCCTCCATAGATCAGAACTCCAAACCCAGAGATCAGAACCCCGAACCCAGAGGCCAGAACCCCAAACCCCCAGAGATCAGAACTCCAAACCCAGAGATCAGAACCACGAACCCAGAGGCCAGAACCCCAAACCCCCAGAGATCAGAACCACAAACCCCAAGAGATCAGAACTCCAAACCCCCAGAGATCAGAACCCCAAACCCAGAGATCAGAACCCCGAACCCAGAGGCCAGAACCCCAAACCCCCAGAGATCAGAACTCCAACCCAGAGATCAATTCCGAAGCTAGAGATCAGAACACCAAACCCCTTAAGATCAGAACCCGGATCCAGAGATCAGAACCCCGGACCCCCAAAGATCAGAACCCAGAAGCCAGAGATCAGAACCTCGAAATCCCAGAGATCAGAACTCCAAACATAGAGATCAGAACCCCATAACCAGAGATCAGAGCCTCGAACCCCCAGAGATCAGAACACCAAACCCCCAGAGATCAGAACCACGAACCCAGTGATCAGAACCCCAAACCCAGTGATCAGAACCCCAAACACAGAGATCAAAACACAAAACTCCCAAAGATCAGAACCCCAAACTCCCAGAGATCAGAACTCCAAACCCCCAGAGAACAGAACCCCAAACCCCGAGAGATCAGAACCCCAAACCCCCAGAGATCAGAACCCCAAACCCAGAGATCAGCAGACCGAAGCTAGAGATCAGAACCCCAAACCCCCAAAGATCAGAACCGCGAACCCAGAGATCAGAACACCAAACCCGCAGAGATCAGAACCACAAACCCCAAGGGATCAGAACTCCAAACCCCCAGAGATCAGAACCCCGAACCACCAGAGATCAGAACTCCAAGCCCAGAGATCAGAATCCCGAACCCAGAGGCCAGAACCCCAAACCCCCTGAGATCAGAACTCCAAACCCAGAGATCAGCAGCCCGAAGCTAGAGATCTGAACCCCAAACCCCCAAAGATCAGAACCCGGACCCAGAGATCAGAATCCCGAATCCAGAGATCAGAACCCCGGACCCACAAAGATCAGAACCCGGAAGCCAGAGATCAGAACACCGAAATCCCATAGATCAGAACTCCAAACACAGAGATCAGAACTCCATAACCAGAGATCAGAGCCTCGAACCCCCAGGGATCAGAACACCAAACCCCCAGAGATCAGAACCACGAACCCAGTGATCAGAACCCCAAACACAGAGAACAGAACCCCAAACCACCAGAGATCAGAACCCCAAACCCAGTGATCAGAAACGTGAACCCAGAGATCAGAACACCAAACTCCCAGAGATCAGAACCCCAAACCCCCAGAGATCAGAACCCCAAACCCACAGAGATCAGAATCCCAAACCACCAGAGATCAGAACCCCGAACCCAGAGATTAGAACACCTGAACTCCCAGAGATCAGAACCCCAAACCTCCAGAAATCAGAACGCCAACGCCCCAGAGATCAGTACGCCAAAGCCCCAGAGATCAGAACCTCAAATGCCTAGAGGTCAGAACCCCCAGAGATCAGAACCCCGAACACAGAGATCAGAACACCAACCCCCCAGCGATCAGAACCCCAAATCCAATTTTCTGAACATCAAAACCCCAGAGATCAGAACCCCAAATCCCGAGATCAGAACCCCAAACCTCCAGAGATCAGAACCCAAAACCCAGTGATCAGAACACCAAACCCTGAGAGATCAGAACCCCAAACCCAGAGATCAGAACCCCGAACCCAGAGGTCAGAATGCCAAACCCCCAGCGATCAGAACTCCAAACCCAGATATCAGCAGCCCGAAGCGAGAGATCAGAAACCGGATGCCAGAGATCAGAACCCCGAAATCCCAGAGATCAGAACCCCAAACCTCCAGAGATCAGAACCCCAGACCCCCAGAAATCAGAACCCCAAACCCCCAGAGATCAGAATTCCAAACCACCAGAGATCAGAACCCCGAACCCAGAGATTAGAACACCCGAACTCCCAGAGATCAGAACCTCAAACCTCCAGAAATCAGAACGCCAACACCCCAGAGGTCAGTACCCCAAAGCCCCAGAGATCAGAACCTCAAATGCCCAGAGGTCAGAACCCCCAGAGATCAGAACCCCGAACACAGAGATCAGAACACCAACACCCCAGCGATCAGAACCCCAAATCCAATGTTCAGAACCTCAAAACTTCAGGGAACATAAGCCCAAAACCAGTGATCAGTACCCCAAACCCAGTGATCAGAACCCCAAATCCAATGTTCAGAACATCAAAACCCCAGAGATCAGGACCCCAAATCCAGAGATCAGAACCCCAAATCCCCAGAGATCAGAACCCCAAACCCAGTGATCAGAACACCAAACCCTGAGAGATCAGAACCCCAAACCGCCAGAGATCAGAACCCCAAACCCCCAGAGATCAGAACCCCAAACCCCGAGAGATCAGAACCCCAAGCCTCCATAGATCAGAACTCCAAACCCAGAGATCAGAACCCCGAACCCAGAGGCCAGAACCCCAAACCCCCAGAGATCAGAACTCCAAACCCAGAGATCAGAACCACGAACCCAGAGGCCAGAACCCCAAACCCCCAGAGATCAGAACCCCAAACACAGCGATCAGAACTCCAAACCAAATGAGATCAGAACCCCAAACCCAGTGATCAGAACCGCGAACCCTGAGATCAGAACTCCAAACCCCCAGAGATCAGAACCCCAAACCAAGAGATCAGAACCCCGAACCTAGAGGCCAGAACCCGAAACCCCCAGAGATCAGCATCCCGAAGCTAGAGATCAGAACACCAAACCCCCAAAGATCAGAACCCGGATCCAGAGGTCAGAACCCCGGACCCCAAAAGATCAGAACCCTGAAGCCAGAGATCAGAACCCCGAAATCCCAGAGATCAGAACACCAAACCCTCAGAGATCAGAACCACGAACCCAGTGATCATAACCCCAAACACAGAGATCAGAACTCCAAACCACCAGAGATCAGAACCCCAAACCCAGAGATCAGCATCCCGAAGCTAGAGATCAGAACCCCAAACACAGAGATCAGAACTCCAAACCACCAGAGATCAGAACCCCAAACCCAGTGATCAGAACCGCGAACCCAGATATCAGAACACAAAACTCCCAAAGATCAGAACCCCAAACTCCCAGAGATCAGAACTCCAAACCCCCAGAGATCAGAACCCCAAACCCAGAGATCAGAACCCCAAACCCAGAGATCAGAACCCCGAACCCAGAGGTCGGAACCCCAAACCACCAGAGATCAGAACCCCAAACCCAGTGATCAGAACCGCGAACCCAGAGATCAGAACACAAAACTCCCAAAGATCCGAACCCCAAACTCCCAGAGATCAGAACTCCAAACCCCCAGAGATCAGAACCCCAAACCCAGAGTGCAGAAACCCAAACCCAGAGATCAGAACCCCGAACCCAGAGGCCAGAACCCCAAACCACCAGAGATCAGAACCCCAAACCCCCAGAGATCTGAGCCCTGAATCCAGAGATCAGAACCGCAAATCCCCAGAGGTTAGAACCCCAAACCCCCAGAGATCAGAACCCCAAACACCCAGAGATTAGAACCGCAAACCCCCAGAGATCAGAGACCCAAACCCCCAGAGATCAGAACCCCAAACCCCCAGAGATCAGAAACCCGACCCCCCAGAGATTAGAACCGCAAAACCCCAGCGATCAGAACCCCAAACCCCCAGAGATCAGTAACCCGAACCCACTGAGATCAGAACCCCGAACCCAGAGATCAGAACACCGAACGCAGAGATTAGAGCAACAAACCCCGAGAGATCAGAACCGCGAACCCAGAGATCAAAACCCCAAAACCCAGAGATCAGAACCCCAAACCCAGAGATTAGAGCCCCAAACCCCGAGAGATCAGAACCCCGAACCCAGAGATCAAAACCCCAAAACCCAGAGATCAGAATACCGAACCCAGAGATTAGAGCCCCAAACCCCGAGAGATCAGAACCCCGAACCCAGAGATCAAAACCCAAAAACCCAGAGATCAGAACACCGAACCCAGAGATTAGAGCCCCAAACCCCGAGAGATCAGAACCCCGAACCCAGAGATCAAAACCCCGAACCCAGAGATTAGAGCCCCAAACCCCGAGAGATCAGAATGCCGAACCCAGAGATCAAAACCCCAAACCCAGAGATCAGAACCGCAAACCCAGATATCAGAACCCCAAACCCAGAGATCAGAACCCAAAACCCAGAGATCAGAACCCCAAACCCACAGAGATCAGAACACGGAACCACCATAGATCAGAACCCCAACCCCACAGCGATCAGAACCCCAAATCCAATGTACAGAACCCCAAAGCTTCAGGGAACATAAACCCAAAACCAGTGATCAGTACCCCAAACCCGGTGATCAGAACCGCAAATCCAATGTTCAGAACCACAAAACCCCAGAGATCAGAACCCCAAATCCAGAGATCAGAACCCCAAACCCCCAGAGATCAGAACCCCAAACCCAGTGATCAGAACACCAAACCCAGAGATCAGAACCCCAAACCCAGATATCAGAACCTGAATCCCAGAGATGAGAACCCCAAACTCCAAGAGATCAAAACCACGAACTCAGTGATCAGAACCCCAAACCCAGAGATCAGAACCCCAAATCCCGAGATCAGAACCCCAAACCTCCAGAGATCAGAACCCAAAACCCAGTGATCAGAACACCAAACCCTGAGAGATCAGAACCCCAAACCCAGAGATCAGAACCCCGAACCCAGAGGTCAGAATGCCAAACCCCCAGCGATCAGAACTCCAAACCCAGATATCAGCAGCCCGAAGCGAGAGATCAGAAACCGGATGCCAGAGATCAGAACCCCGAAATCCCAGAGATCAGAACCCCAAACCTCCAGAGATCAGAACCCCAGACCCCCAGAAATCAGAACCCCAAACCCCCAGAGATCAGAATTCCAAACCACCAGAGATCAGAACCCCGAACCCAGAGATTAGAACACCCGAACTCCCAGAGATCAGAACCTCAAACCTCCAGAAATCAGAACGCCAACACCCCAGAGGTCAGTACCCCAAAGCCCCAGAGATCAGAACCTCAAATGCCCAGAGGTCAGAACCCCCAGAGATCAGAACCCCGAACACAGAGATCAGAACACCAACACCCCAGCGATCAGAACCCCAAATCCAATGTTCAGAACCTCAAAACTTCAGGGAACATAAGCCCAAAACCAGTGATCAGTACCCCAAACCCAGTGATCAGAACCCCAAATCCAATGTTCAGAACATCAAAACCCCAGAGATCAGGACCCCAAATCCAGAGATCAGAACCCCAAATCCCCAGAGATCAGAACCCCAAACCCAGTGATCAGAACACCAAACCCTGAGAGATCAGAACCCCAAACCGCCAGAGATCAGAACCCCAAACCCCCAGAGATCAGAACCCCAAACCCCGAGAGATCAGAACCCCAAGCCTCCATAGATCAGAACTCCAAACCCAGAGATCAGAACCCCGAACCCAGAGGCCAGAACCCCAAACCCCCAGAGATCAGAACTCCAAACCCAGAGATCAGAACCACGAACCCAGAGGCCAGAACCCCAAACCCCCAGAGATCAGAACCCCAAACACAGCGATCAGAACTCCAAACCAAATGAGATCAGAACCCCAAACCCAGTGATCAGAACCGCGAACCCTGAGATCAGAACTCCAAACCCCCAGAGATCAGAACCCCAAACCAAGAGATCAGAACCCCGAACCTAGAGGCCAGAACCCGAAACCCCCAGAGATCAGCATCCCGAAGCTAGAGATCAGAACACCAAACCCCCAAAGATCAGAACCCGGATCCAGAGGTCAGAACCCCGGACCCCAAAAGATCAGAACCCTGAAGCCAGAGATCAGAACCCCGAAATCCCAGAGATCTGAACTCCAAACACAGAGATCAGAACCCCATAACCAGAGATCAGAACCTCGAACCCCCAGAGATCAGAACACCAAACCCTCAGAGATCAGAACCACGAACCCAGTGATCATAACCCCAAACACAGAGATCAGAACCCCAAACCACCAGAGATCAGAACCCCAAACCCAGAGATCAGCATCCCGAAGCTAGAGATCAGAACCCCAAACACAGAGATCAGAACTCCAAACCACCAGAGATCAGAACCCCAAACCCAGTGATCAGAACCGCGAACCCAGATATCAGAACACAAAACTCCCAAAGATCAGAACCCCAAACTCCCAGAGATCAGAACTCCAAACCCCCAGAGATCAGAACCCCAAACCCAGAGATCAGAACCCCAAACCCAGAGATCAGAACCCCGAACCCAGAGGCCGGAACCCCAAACCACCAGAGATCAGAACCCCAAACCCAGTGATCAGAACCGCGAACCCAGAGATCAGAACACAAAACTCCCAAAGATCCGAACCCCAAACTCCCAGAGATCAGAACTCCAAACCCCCAGAGATCAGAACCCCAAACCCAGAGTGCAGAAACCCAAACCCAGAGATCAGAACCCCGAACCCAGAGGCCAGAACCCCAAACCACCAGAGATCAGAACCCCAAACCCCCAGAGATCTGAGCCCTGAATCCAGAGATCAGAACCGCAAATCCCCAGAGGTTAGAACCCCAAACCCCCAGAGATCAGAACCCCAAACACCCAGAGATTAGAACCGCAAACCCCCAGAGATCAGAGACCCAAACCCCCAGAGATCAGAACCCCAAACCCCCAGAGATCAGAAACCCGACCCCCCAGAGATTAGAACCGCAAAACCCCAGCGATCAGAACCCCAAACCCCCAGAGATCAGTAACCCGAACCCACTGAGATCAGAACCCCGAACCCAGAGATCAGAACACCGAACGCAGAGATTAGAGCAACAAACCCCGAGAGATCAGAACCGCGAACCCAGAGATCAAAACCCCAAAACCCAGAGATCAGAACCCCAAACCCAGAGATTAGAGCCCCAAACCCCGAGAGATCAGAACCCCGAACCCAGAGATCAAAACCCCAAAACCCAGAGATCAGAATACCGAACCCAGAGATTAGAGCCCCAAACCCCGAGAGATCAGAACCCCGAACCCAGAGATCAAAACCCAAAAACCCAGAGATCAGAACACCGAACCCAGAGATTAGAGCCCCAAACCCCGAGAGATCAGAACCCCGAACCCAGAGATCAAAACCCCGAACCCAGAGATTAGAGCCCCAAACCCCGAGAGATCAGAATGCCGAACCCAGAGATCAAAACCCCAAACCCAGAGATCAGAACCGCAAACCCAGATATCAGAACCCCAAACCCAGAGATCAGAACCCAAAACCCAGAGATCAGAACCCCAAACCCACAGAGATCAGAACACGGAACCACCATAGATCAGAACCCCAACCCCACAGCGATCAGAACCCCAAATCCAATGTACAGAACCCCAAAGCTTCAGGGAACATAAACCCAAAACCAGTGATCAGTACCCCAAACCCGGTGATCAGAACCGCAAATCCAATGTTCAGAACCACAAAACCCCAGAGATCAGAACCCCAAATCCAGAGATCAGAACCCCAAACCCCCAGAGATCAGAACCCCAAACCCAGTGATCAGAACACCAAACCCAGAGATCAGAACCCCAAACCCAGATATCAGAACCTGAATCCCAGAGATGAGAACCCCAAACTCCAAGAGATCAAAACCACGAACTCAGTGATCAGAACCCCAAACCCAGAGATCAGAACCCCAAACCACCAGAGATCAGAACCCCAAACCCAGTGATCAGAACCCCAAACACAGAGATCAAAACACAAAACTCCCAAAGATCAGAACCCCAAACTCCCAGAGATCAGAACTCCAAACCCCCAGAGAACAGAACCCCAAACCCCGAGAGATCAGAACCCCAAACCCCCAGAGATCAGAACCCAAAACCCAGAGATCAGCAGACCGAAGCTAGAGATCAGAACCCCAAACCCCCAAAGATCAGAACCACGAACCCAGAGATCAGAACACCAAACTCCCAGAGTTCAGAACCCCAAACTCCCAGAGTTCAGAACCCCAACCCCCCAGAGATCAGAACACCAAACTCCCAGAGATCAGAACCGCAAATCCAGATATCAGAACCCCAAACCCAGAGATCAGAACCCCAAACCCCAGCGATCAGAACTCCAAATCCAATGTTCAGAACCCCAAAACTTCAGGGAACATAACCCCAAAACCAGAGATCAGACCCCCACACCCCCAGAGATCAGAACCCCAAACCCAGTGAGCAGAACCGCGAACCCGGTGATCAGAACACCAAACTCCCAGAGATCTTAACCCCAAACCCCCAGAGATCAGAACCCCAATCCCAGAGATCAGAACCCCATATCCAATGTTCAGATCATCAAAACCCCAGACATCTGAACCCCAAATTCAGAGATCAGAACCCGGAACCCAGAGGCCAGAACCCCAAACCCCCAGATCAGAATTCCAAACCCAGAGATCAGCAGCCCGAAGCTAGAGATCAGAACCCCAAACCCCCAAAGATCAGAACCCAGAAGCCAGAGATCAGAACCCCGGACCCCCAAAGATCAGAACCCGGAAGCCAGAGATCAGAACCATGAAATCCCAGAGATCAGAACCCCGAATCCCCAGAGATCAGAACTCCAAAACCAGAGATCAGAACCCCATAACCAGAGATCAGAACCCCAAACCCCCAGAGATCAGAAACACGAACCCAGTGATCAGAACCCCAAACCCAGAGATCAGAACCCCAAACCACCAGAGATCAGAACCCCAAACCCAGTGATCAGATCCGCGAACCCAGAGATCAGAACACCAAACTCCCAGAGATTAGAACACCCGAACTCCCAGAGATCAGTACACCTAACCTCCAGAAATCAGAACTCCAACCCCCCCCAGAGATCAGTACCCCAAAGCCCCAAAGATCAGAATCTCAAATGCCGAGGTCAGAACACCCAGAGATCAGAACACCAAACACCCAGAGATCAGAACCCCAACTCCCAGAGATCTGAGCCCTGAATCCAGAGATCAGAACCCCGAACCCCCAGAGATCAGAACAGAAACCCCCCAGAGATTACAACCCCAAAGCCCCAGAGATTAGAACCCCAAAGCCCCAGAGGCCAGAACCCCAAACCACCAGAGATCAGAACTCCAACCCCAGAGATCAGCATTCCGAAGCTAGAGATCAGAACCCCAAACACAGAGATCAGAACTCCAAACCCAGTGATCAGAACAGCGAACCCAGAGATCAGAACACCAAACTCCCAAAGATCAGAACCCCAAACTCCCAGAGATCAGAACTCCAAACCCCCAGAGAACAGAACCCCAAACCCCGAGAGATCAGAACCCCAAACCCAGAGATCAGCAGACCGAAGCTAGAGATCAGAACCCCAAACCCCCAAAGATCAGAACCGCGAACCCAGAGATCAGAACACCAAACTCCCAGAGTTCAGAACCCCAACCCCCCAGAGATCAGAACGCCAACCCCCCAGAGATCATTACCCAAAAGCCCCAGAAGTCAGAACCTCAAATGCCCAGAGGTCAGAACCCCCAGAGATCAGAACCCCGAACCCAGAGATCAGAACACCAAACACCCAGAGATCAGAACCCCAACTCCCAGAGATCTGAGCCCTGAATCCAGAGATCAGAACGCCAAACTCCAAGAGATCAAAACCACAAACCCAGTGATCAGAACCCCAAACCCAGAGATCAGAACCCCAAACCACCAGAGATCAGAACCCCAAACCCAGTGTTCAGAACCGCGAACCCAGAGATCAGAACACCAAACTCCCAGAGATCAGAACCCCAAACCCCCAGAGATCAGAACCCCAAACCCCCAGAGATCAGAACCCCGAATCCCCAGAGATCAGAACCCCGAACCCAAATATCAGAACCCCTAACTCCAGAGAATTGAACCCCAAACCCTGAGATCAGAACGCCGAACCCTGAGAGATCAAAACACCGAACCCAGAGACCAGAACCGTCAACCCAGAGATCAGAACCCCGAACCCCCAAGATTAGAACCCCAAACCCCCAGAGATCAGAACCCCAAACCCCCAGAGATCTGAGCCCTGAATCCAGAGATCAGAACCCCGAACCCCCAGTATCAGAACAGCAAACTCCCAGAGATCAGAACCCCAAATCCCCAGAGGTTAGAACCCCAAACCCCCAGGGAACAGAACCTCAAACCCCCAGACATTAGAACCCCAAACTCCAGAGATCAGAAACCCAAACCCCCAGAGATCAGAACCCCAAACCCCCAGAGAACAGAACCCCAAACCCAGAGATCAGAAACCCGAACCCAGAGATCAGAACCCCGAACCCAGAGATCAGAACCCCGAACCCACAGAGATCAGAACCCCAAACCCAGAGATCAGAACCCCGAACCCATAGATTAGAGCCCCAAACCCCGAGAGATCAGAATGCCGAACCCAGAGATCAAAACCCCAAACCCAGAGATCAGAACCGCAAATCCAGATATCAGAACCCCAAACCCAGAGATCAGAACCCCAAACCCCAGCGATCAGAACTCCAAATCCAATGTTCAGAACCCCAAAACTTCAGGGAACATAACCCCAAAACCAGAGATCAGACCCCCAAACCCCCAGAGATCAGAACCCCAAACCCAGTGAACAGAACCGCGAACCCGGTGATCAGAACACCAAACTCCCAGAGATCTGAACCCCAAACCCCCAGAGATCAGAACCCCAATCCCAGAGATCAGAACCCCAAATCCAATGTTCAGAACATCAAAACCCCAGAGATCAGAAGCCCAAATTCAGAGATCAGAACCCGGAACCCGGAGGCCAGAACCCCAAACCCCCAGATCAGAATTCCAAACCCAGTGATCAGAAGCCCGAAGCAAGAGAGCAGAACCCCAAACCACCAGAGATCAGAACCCCAAACCCAGTGATCAGAACCGCGAACCCAGAGATCAGAACACCAAACTCCCAGAGATCAGAACCCCAAAACCCAGAGATCAGAACCCCAAACCCCCAGAGATCAGAACCCCAAACCCCCAGAGATCAGAACCCCGAACCACCAGAGATCAGAACTCCAACCCCAGAGATCAGCATCCCGAAGCTAGAGATCAGAACCCCAAACACAGAGATCAGAACTCCAACAACGAGAGATCAGAACCCCAAACCCAGTGATCATAACCGCGAACCCAGAGATCAGAACACAAAACTCCCAAAGATCAGAACCCCAAACCCCCAGAGATCAGAACACCAAACTCCCAGAGATCAGAACCCCAAACCCCCAGAGATCAGAACCCCAAACCCAGTGATCAGAACAGCGAACCCAGAGATCAGAACACCAAACTCCCAGAGATCAGAACCCCAAAACCCAGAGATCAGAAACCCAAACCCCCAGAGATCAGAACCCCAAACCCCCAGAGATCAGAATCCCGAACCCAGAGATTAGAACCCCCGAACTCCCAGAGATCAGTACACCTAACCTCCAGAAATCAGAACTCCAACCCCCCCCAGAGATCAGTACCCCAAAGCCCCAAAGATCAGAACCTCAAATGCCGAGAGGTCAGAACACCCAGAGATCAGAACACCAAACACCCAGAGATCAGAACCCCAACTCCCAGAGATCTGAGCCCTGAATCCAGAGATCAGAACCCCGAACCCCCAGAGATCAGAACAGAAACCCCCCAGAGATTACAACCCCAAAGCCCCAGAGATTAGAACCCCAAAGCCCCAGAGGCCAGAACCCCAAACCACCAGAGATCAGAACTCCAACCCCAGAGATCAGCATCCCGAAGCTAGAGATCAGAACCCCAAACACAGAGATCAGAACTCCAAACCACCAGAGATCAGAACCCCAAACCCAGTGATCAGAACCACGAACCCAGAGATCAGAACACAAAACTCCCAAAGATCAGAAACCCAAACCCCCAGAGATCAGAACACCAAACTCCCAGAGATCAGAACTCCAAACACAGAGATCAGAACTCCAAACCCCCAGAGATCAGAACCCCAAACCCAGTGATCAGAACAGCGAACCCAGAGATCAGAACCCCAAACCCCCAGAGATCAGAACACCAAACTCCCAGAGATCAGAACCCCAAACCCCCAGAGATCAGAACCCCAAACCCAGTGATCAGAACAGCGAACCCAGAGATCAGAACACCAAACTCCCAGAGATCAGAACCCCAAAACCCAGAGATCAGAACCCCAAACCCCCAGAGATCAGAACCCCAAACCCCCAGAGATCAGAATCCCGAACCCAGAGATTAGAACCCCCGAACTCCCAGAGATCAGTACACCTAACCTCCAGAAATCAGAACTCCAACCCCCCCCAGAGATCAGTACCCCAAAGCCCCAAAGATCAGAACCTCAAATGCCGAGAGGTCAGAACACCCAGAGATCAGAACACCAAACACCCAGAGATCAGAACCCCAACTCCCAGAGATCTGAGCCCTGAATCCAGAGATCAGAACCCCGAACCCCCAGAGATCAGAACAGAAACCCCCCAGAGATTACAACCCCAAAGCCCCAGAGATTAGAACCCCAAAGCCCCAGAGGCCAGAACCCCAAACCACCAGAGATCAGAACTCCAACCCCAGAGATCAGCATCCCGAAGCTAGAGATCAGAACCCCAAACACAGAGATCAGAACTCCAAACCACCAGAGATCAGAACCCCAAACCCAGTGATCAGAACCACGAACCCAGAGATCAGAACACAAAACTCGCAAAGATCAGAACCCCAAACCCCCAGAGATCAGAACACCAAACTCCCAGAGATCAGAACTCCAAACACAGAGATCAGAACTCCAAACCCCCAGAGATCAGAACCCCAAACCCAGTGATCAGAACAGCGAACCCAGAGATCAGAACACCAAACTCCCAAAGATCAGAACCCCAAACTCCCAGAGATCAGAACTCCAAACCCCCAGAGAACAGAACGCCAACCCCCCAGAGATCAGTACCCCAAAGCCCCAGAGATCAGAACCCCGAACCCAAAGATCAGAACCCCTAACTCCAGAGAATTGAACCCCAAACCCTGAGATCAGAACGCTGAACCCGGAGAGATCAAAACACCGAACCCAGAGACCAGAACCGTCAACCCAGAGATCAGAACCCCGAACCCCCAGAGATTAGAACCCCAAACCCCCAGAGATCAAAACCCCAAACCCCCAGAGATCTGAACCCTGAATCCAGAGATCAGAACCCCGAACCCCCAGAGATCAGAACAGCAAACTCCCAGAGATCAGAACCCCAAATCCCCAGAGGTTAGAACCCCAAACCCCCAGAGATCAGAACCTCAAACCCCCAGAGATTAGAACCCCAAACTCCAGAGATCAGAAACCCAAACCCCCAGAGATCAGAACCACAAACCCCCAGAGAACAGAACCCCAAACCCAGAGATCAGAACCCCGAACCCAGAGATCAGAACCCCGAACCCACAGAGATCAGAACCCCAAACCCAGAGATCAGAACCCCGAACCCATAGATTAGAGCCCCAAACCCCGAGAGATCAGAATGCCGAACCCAGAGATCAAAACCCCAAACCCAGAGATCAGAACCGCAAATCCAGATATCAGAATACCCAACCCAGAGATCAGAACCCCAAACCCCAGCGATCAGAACTCCAAATCCAATGTTCAGAACCCCAAAACTTCAGGGAACATAAACCCAAAACCAGAGATCAGACCCCCAAACCCCCAGAGATCAGAACCCCAAACCCAGTGAGCAGAACCGCGAACCCGGTGATCAGAACACCAAACTCCCAGAGATCTGAACCCCAAACCCCCAGAGATCAGAACCCCAATCCCAGAGATCAGAACCCCAAATCCAATGTTCAGAACATCAAAACCCCAGAGATCAGAAACCCAAATTCAGAGATCAGAACCCGGAACCCAGAGGCCAGAACCCCAAACCCCCAGATCAGAATTCCAAACCCAGAGATCAGCAGCCCGAAGCTAGAGATCAGAACCCCAAACCCCCAAATATCAGAACCCAGAAGCCAGAGATCAGAACCCCGGACCCCCAAAGATCAGAACCCGGAAGCCAGAGATCAGAACCCTGAAATCCCAGAGATCAGAACCCCGAATCCCCAGAGATAAGAACTCCAAGCCCAGAGATCAGAACCCCATAACCAGAGATCAGAACCCCAAACCCCCAGAATCAGAAACACGAACCCAGTGATCAGAACCCCAAACCCAGAGATCAGAACCCCAAACCACCAGAGATCAGAACCCCAAACCCAGTGATCAGAACCGCGAACCCAGAGATCAGAACACCAAACTCCCAGAGATCAGAACCCCAAAACCCAGAGATCAGAACCCCAAACCCCCAGAGATCAGAAGCCCAAACCCCCAGAGATCAGAACCCTGAACCCAGAGATTAGAACCCCCGAACTCCCAGAGATCAGTACACCTAACCTCCAGAAATCAGAACTCCAACCCCCCCCAGAGATCAGTACCCCAAAGCCCCAAAGATCAGAACCTCAAATGCCGAGAGGTCAGAACACCCAGAGATCAGAACACCAAACACCCAGAGATCAGAACCCCAACTCCCAGAGATCTGAACCCTGAATCCAGAGATCAGAACCCCGAACCCCCAGAGATCAGAACAGAAACCCCCCAGATATTACAACCCCAAAGCCCCAGAGATTAGAACCCCAAAGCCCCAGAGGCCAGAACCCCAAACCACCAGAGATCAGAACTCCAACCCCAGAGATCAGCATCCCGAAGCTAGAGATCAGAACCCCAAACACAGAGATCAGAACTCCAAACCACCAGAGATCAGAACCCCAAACCCAGTGATCAGAACCGCGAACCCAGAGATCAGAACACAAAACTCCCAAAGATCAGAACCCTAAACCCCCAGAGATCAGAACACCAAACTCCCAGAGATCAGAACTCCAAACACAGAGATCAGAACTCCAAACCCCCAGAGATCAGAACCCCAAACCCAGTGATCAGAACAGCGAACCCAGAGATCAGAACACCAAACTCCCAAAGATCAGAACCCCAAACTCCCAGAGAACAGGATTTTAAATTCTGAGAGATCAGAACCCCAAACCCCCAGAGATCAGAACCCCAAACCCAGAGATCAGCAGACCGAAGCTAGAGATCAGAACCCCAAACCCCCAAAGATCAGAACCGCGAACCCAGAGATCAGAACACCAAACTCCCAGAAATCAGAACCCCAAACCCCCAGAGATCAGAATGCCAACCCCCCAGAGATCAGTACCCCAAAGCCCCAGAAGTCAGAACCTCAAATGCCCAGAGGTCAGAACCCCCAGAGATCAGAACCCCGAACCCAGAGATCAGAACACCAAACACCCAGAGATCAGAACCCCAACTCCCAGAGATCTGAGCCCTGAATCCAGAGATCAGAACACCAAACTCAGAGATCAGAACCCCAAACCCAGATATCAGAACCTGAATCCCAGAGATGAGAACCCCAAACTCCAAGAGATCAGAACCCCGAACCGAGATTAGAACACCAATCCTAGAGATCAGAACCCCACACCCAGAGATCAGAACCCCTAACTTCAGAGAATTGAACCCCAACCCCCCAGAGATCAAAACCACGAACCCAGTGATCAGAACCGCTAACCCAGAGATCAGAACACAAAACTCCCAAAGATCAGAACCCCAAACCCCCAGAGATCAGAACACCAAACTCCCAGAGATCAGAACTCCAAACACAGAGATCAGAACTCCAAACCCCCAGAGATCAGAACCCCAAACCCAGTGATCAGAACAGCGAACCCAGAGATCAGAACACCAAACTCCCAAAGATCAGAACCCCAAACTCCCAGAGATCAGAACTCCAAACCCCCAGAGAACAGAACCCCAAACCCCCAGAGATCAGAACCCCAAACCCAGTGATCAGAACAGCGAACCCAGAGATCAGAACACCAAACTCCCAAAGATCAGAACCCCAAACTCCCAGAGTTCAGAACCCCAACCCCCCAGAGATCAGAACGCCAACCCCCCAGAGATCAGTACCCCAAAGCCCCAGAAGTCAGAACCTCAAATGCCCAGAGGTCAGAACCCCCAGAGATCAGAACCCGAACCCAGAGATCAGAACACCAAACACCCAGAGATCAGAACCCCAACTCCCAGAGATCTGAGCCCTGAATCCAGAGATCAGAACCCCAAACCCAGAGATCAGAACCCCAAACCCAGATATCAGAACCTGAATCCCAGAGCTGAGGACCCAAAACTCCAAGAGATCAAAACCACAAACCCAGTGATCAGAACCCCAAACCCAGAGATCAGAACCCCAAACCACCAGAGATCAGAACCCCAAACCCAGTGATCAGAACCGCGAACCCAGAGATCAGAACACCAAACTCCCAGAGATCAGAACCCCAAACTCCCAGAGATCAGAACCCCAAACCCCCAGAGATCAGAACCCCGAATCCCCAGAGATCAGAACCCCGAACCCAAAGATCAGAACCCCTAACTCCAGAGAATTGAACCCCAAACCCCGAGATCAGAACGCCGAACCCTGAGAGGTCAAAACACCGAACCCAGAGACCAGAACCGTCAACCCAGAGATCAGAACCCCGAACCCCCAGAGATTAGAACCCCAAACCCCCAGAGATCAGAACCCCAAACCCCCAGAGATCTGAGCCCCGAATCCAGAGATCAGAACCCCGAACCCCCAGAGATCAGAACAGCAAACTCCCAGAGATCAGAACCCCAAATCCCCAGAGGTTAGAACCCCAAACCCCCAGAGATCAGAACCTCAAACCCCCAGAGATCAGAACCCCAAACACAGAGATCAGAACTCCAACAACGAGAGATCAGAACCCCAAACCCAGTGATCATAACCGCGAACCCAGAGATCAGAACACAAAACTCCCAAAGATCAGAACCCCAAACCCCCAGAGATCAGAACACCAAACTCCCAGAGATCAGAACCCCAAACCCCCAGAGATCAGAACCCCAAACCCAGTGATCAGAACAGCGAACCCAGAGATCAGAACACCAAACTCCCAGAGATCAGAACCCCAAAACCCAGAGATCAGAAACCCAAACCCCCAGAGATCAGAACCCCAAACCCCCAGAGATCAGAATCCCGAACCCAGAGATTAGAACCCCCGAACTCCCAGAGATCAGTACACCTAACCTCCAGAAATCAGAACTCCAACCCCCCCCAGAGATCAGTACCCCAAAGCCCCAAAGATCAGAACCTCAAATGCCGAGAGGTCAGAACACCCAGAGATCAGAACACCAAACACCCAGAGATCAGAACCCCAACTCCCAGAGATCTGAGCCCTGAATCCAGAGATCAGAACCCCGAACCCCCATAGATCAGAACAGAAACCCCCCAGAGATTACAACCCCAAAGCCCCAGAGATTAGAACCCCAAAGCCCCAGAGATCAGAACCCCAAACCCCCAGAGATCAGAACCCCGAATCCCCAGAGATCAGAACCCAGAACCCAAAGATCAGAACCCCTAACTCCAGAGAATTGAACCCCAAACCCCGAGATCAGAACGCCGAACCCTGAGAGGTCAAAACACCGAACCCAGAGACCAGAACCGTCAACCCAGAGATCAGAACCCCGAACCCCCAGAGATTAGAACCCCAAACCCCCAGAGATCAGAACCCCAAACCCCCAGAGATCTGAGCCCCGAATCCAGAGATCAGAACCCCGAACCCCCAGAGATCAGAACAGCAAACTCCCAGAGATCAGAACCCCAAATCCCCAGAGGTTAGAACCCCAAACCCCCAGAGATCAGAACCTCAAACCCCCAGAGATCAGAACCCCAAACACAGAGATCAGAACTCCAACAACGAGAGATCAGAACCCCAAACCCAGTGATCATAACCGCGAACCCAGAGATCAGAACACAAAACTCCCAAAGATCAGAACCCCAAACCCCCAGAGATCAGAACACCAAACTCCCAGAGATCAGAACCCCAAACCCCCAGAGATCAGAACCCCAAACCCAGTGATCAGAACAGCGAACCCAGAGATCAGAACACCAAACTCCCAGAGATCAGAACCCCAAAACCCAGAGATCAGAACCCCAAACCCCCAGAGATCAGAACCCCAAACCCCCAGAGATCAGAATCCCGAACCCAGAGATTAGAACCCCCGAACTCCCAGAGATCAGTACACCTAACCTCCAGAAATCAGAACTCCAAACCCCCCCAGAGATCAGTACCCCAAAGCCCCAAAGATCAGAACCTCAAATGCCGAGAGGTCAGAACACCCAGAGATCAGAACACCAAACACCCAGAGATCAGAACCCCAACTCCCAGAGATCTGAGCCCTGAATCCAGAGATCAGAACCCCGAACCCCCAGAGATCAGAACAGAAACCCCCCAGAGATTACAACTCGAAAGCCCCAGAGATTAGAACCCCAAAGCCCCAGAGGCCAGAACCCCAAACCACCAGAGATCTGAACTCCAACCCCAGAGATCAGCATCCCGAAGCTAGAGATCAGAACCCCAAACACAGAGATCAGAACTCCAAACCACCAGAGATCAGAACCCCAAACCCAGTGATCAGAACCACGAAGCCAGAGATCAGAACACAAAACTCCCAAAGATCAGAAACCCAAACCCCCAGAGATCAGAACACCAAACTCCCAGAGATCAGAACTCCAAACACAGAGATCAGAACTCCAAACCCCCAGAGATCAGAACCCCAAACCCAGTGATCAGAACAGCGAACCCAGAGATCAGAACCCCAAACCCCCAGAGATCAGAACACCAAACTCACAGAGATCAGAACCCCAAACCCCCAGAGATCAGAACCCCAAACCCAGTGATCAGAACAGCGAACCCAGAGATCAGAACACCAAACTCCCAGAGATCAGAACCCCAAAACCCAGAGATCAGAACCCCAAACCCCCAGAGATCAGAACCCCAAACCCCCAGAGATCAGAATCCCGAACCCAGAGATTAGAACCCCCGAACTCCCAGAGATCAGTACACCTAACCTCCAGAAATCAGAACTCCAACCCCCCCCAGAGATCAGTACCCCAAAGCCCCAAAGATCAGAACCTCAAATGCCGAGAGGTCAGAACACCCAGAGATCAGAACACCAAACACCCAGAGATCAGAACCCCAACTCCCAGAGATCTGAGCCCTGAATCCAGAGATCAGAACCCCGAACCCCCAGAGATCAGAACAGAAACCCCCCAGAGATTACAACCCCAAAGCCCCAGAGATTAGAACCCCAAAGCCCCAGAGGCCAGAACCCCAAACCACCAGAGATCAGAACTCCAACCCCAGAGATCAGCATCCCGAAGCTAGAGATCAGAACCCCAAACACAGAGATCAGAACTCCAAACCACCAGAGATCAGAACCCCAAACCCAGTGATCAGAACCACGAACCCAGAGATCAGAACACAAAACTCGCAAAGATCAGAACCCCAAACCCCCAGAGATCAGAACACCAAACTCCCAGAGATCAGAACTCCAAACACAGAGATCAGAACTCCAAACCCCCAGAGATCAGAACCCCAAACCCAGTGATCAGAACAGCGAACCCAGAGATCAGAACACCAAACTCCCAAAGATCAGAACCCCAAACTCCCAGAGATCAGAACTCCAAACCCCCAGAGAACAGAACGCCAACCCCCCAGAGATCAGTACCCCAAAGCCCCAGAGATCAGAACCCCGAACCCAAAGATCAGAACCCCTAACTCCAGAGAATTGAACCCCAAACCCTGAGATCAGAACGCCGAACCCTGAGAGATCAAAACACCGAACCCAGAGACCAGAACCGTCAACCCAGAGATCAGAACCCCGAACCCCCAGAGATTAGAACCCCAAACCCCCAGAGATCAAAACCCCAAACCCCCAGAGATCTGAACCCTGAATCCAGAGATCAGAACCCCGAACCCCCAGAGATCAGAACAGCAAACCCCCAGAGATCAGAACCCCAAATCCCCAGAGGTTAGGACCCCAAACCCCCAGAGATCAGAACCTCAAACCCCCAGAGATTAGAACCCCAAACTCCAGAGATCAGAAACCCAAACCCCCAGAGATCAGAACCACAAACCCCCAGAGAACAGAACCCCAAACCCAGAGATCAGAACCCCGAACCCAGAGATCAGAACCCCGAACCCACAGAGATCAGAACCCCAAACCCAGAATCAGAACCCCGAACCCATAGATTAGAGCCCCAAACTCCGAGAGATCAGAATGCCGAACCCAGAGATCAAAACCCCAAACCCAGAGATCAGAACCGCAAATCCAGATATCAGAACACCCAACCCAGAGATCAGAACCCCAAACCCCAGCGATCAGAACTCCAAATCCAATGTTCAGAACCCCAAAACTTCAGGGAACATAAACCCAAAACCAGAGATCAGACCCCCAAACCCCCAGAGATCAGAACCCCAAACCCAGTGAGCAGAACCGCGAACCCGGTGATCAGAACACCAAACTCCCAGAGATCTGAACCCCAAACCCCCAGAGATCAGAACCCCAATCCCAGAGATCAGAACCCCAAATCCAATGTTCAGAACATCAAAACCCCAGAGATCAGAAACCCAAATTCAGAGATCAGAACCCGGAACCCAGAGGCCAGAACCCCAAACCCCCAGATCAGAATTCCAAACCCAGAGATCAGCAGCCCGAAGCTAGAGATCAGAACCCCAAACCCCCAAATATCAGAACCCAGAAGCCAGAGATCAGAACCCCGGACCCCCAAAGATCAGAACCCGGAAGCCAGAGATCAGAACCCTGAAATCCCAGAGATCAGAACCCCGAATCCCCAGAGATAAGAACTCCAAACCCAGAGATCAGAACCCCATAACCAGAGATCAGAACCCCAAACCCCCAGAGATCAGAAACACGAACCCAGTGATCAGAACCCCAAACCCAGAGATCAGAACCCCAAACCACCAGAGATCAGAACCCCAAACCCAGTGATCAGAACCGCGAACCCAGAGATCAGAACACCAAACTCCCAGAGATCAGAACCCCAAAACCCAGAGATCAGAACCCCAAACCCCCAGAGATCAGAAGCCCAAACCCCCAGAGATCAGAACCCTGAACCCAGAGATTAGAACCCCCGAACTCCCAGAGATCAGTACACCTAACCTCCAGAAATCAGAACTCCAACCCCCCCCAGAGATCAGTACCCCAAAGCCCCAAAGATCAGAACCTCAAATGCCGAGAGGTCAGAACACCCAGAGATCAGAACACCAAACACCCAGAGATCAGAACCCCAACTCCCAGAGATCTGAACCCTGAATCCAGAGATCAGAACCCCGAACCCCCAGAGATCAGAACAGAAACCCCCCAGAGATTACAACCCCAAAGCCCCAGAGATTAGAACCCCAAAGCCCCAGAGGCCAGAACCCCAAACCACCAGAGATCAGAACTCCAACCCCAGAGATCAGCATCCCGAAGCTAGAGATCAGAACCCCAAACACAGAGATCAGAACTCCAAACCACCAGAGATCAGAACCCCAAACCCAGTGATCAGAACCGCGAACCCAGAGATCAGAACACAAAACTCCCAAAGATCAGAACCCTAAACCCCCAGAGATCAGAACACCAAACTCCCAGAGATCAGAACTCCAAACACAGAGATCAGAACTCCAAACCCCCAGAGATCAGAACCCCAAACCCAGTGATCAGAACAGCGAACCCAGAGATCAGAACACCAAACTCCCAAAGATCAGAACCCCAAACTCCCAGAGAACAGGATTTTAAATTCTGAGAGATCAGAACCCCAAACCCCCAGAGATCAGAACCCCAAACCCAGAGATCAGCAGACCGAAGCTAGAGATCAGAACCCCAAACCCCCAAAGATCAGAACCGCGAACCCAGAGATCAGAACACCAAACTCCCAGAAATCAGAACCCCAAACCCCCAGAGATCAGAATGCCAACCCCCCAGAGATCAGTACCCCAAAGCCCCAGAAGTCAGAACCTCAAATGCCCAGAGGTCAGAACCCCCAGAGATCAGAACCCCGAACCCAGAGATCAGAACACCAAACACCCAGAGATCAGAACCCCAACTCCCAGAGATCTGAGCCCTGAATCCAGAGATCAGAACACCAAACTCAGAGATCAGAACCCCAAACCCAGATATCAGAACCTGAATCCCAGAGATGAGAACCCCAAACTCCAAGAGATCAGAACCCCGAACCGAGATTAGAACACCAATCCTAGAGATCAGAACCCCACACCCAGAGATCAGAACCCCTAACTTCAGAGAATTGAACCCCAACCCCCCAGAGATCAAAACCACGAACCCAGTGATCAGAACCGCTAACCCTGAGATCAGAACACAAAACTCCCAAAGATCAGAACCCCAAACCCCCAGAGATCAGAACACCAAACTTCCAGAGATCAGAACTCCAAACACAGAGATCAGAACTCCAAACCCCCAGAGATCAGAACCCCAAACCCAGTCATCAGACCAGCGAACCCAGAGATCAGAACACCAAACTCCCAAAGATCAGAACCCCAAACTCCCAGAGATCAGAACTCCAAACCCCCAGAGAACAGAACCCCAAACCCCCAGAGATCAGAACCCCAAACCCAGTGATCAGAACAGCGAACCCAGAGATCAGAACACCAAACTCCCAAAGATCAGAACCCCAAACTCCCAGAGTTCAGAACCCCAACCCCCCAGAGATCAGAACGCCAACCCCCCAGAGATCAGTACCCCAAAGCCACAGAAGTCAGAACCTCAAATGCCCAGAGGTCAGAACCCCCAGAGATCAGAACCCGAACCCAGAGATCAGAACACCAAACACCCAGAGATCAGAACCCCAACTCCCAGAGATCTGAGCCCTGAATCCAGAGATCAGAACCCCAAACCCAGAGATCAGAACCCCAAACCCAGATATCAGAACCTGAATCCCAGAGCTGAGGACCCCAAACTCCAAGAGATCAAAACCACAAACCCAGTGATCAGAACCCCAAACCCAGAGATCAGAACCCCAAACCACCAGAGATCAGAACCCCAAACCCAGTGATCAGAACCGCGAACCCAGAGATCAGAACACCAAACTCCCAGAGATCAGAACCCCAAACCCCCAGAGATCAGAACCCCAAACCCCCAGAGATCAGAACCCCGAATCCCCAGAGATCAGAACCCCGAACCCAAAGATCAGAACCCCTAACTCCAGAGAATTGAACACCAAACCCAGAGATCAGAACGCCGAACCCTGAGAGGTCAAAACACCGAACCCAGAGACCAGAACCGTCAACCCAGAGATCAGAACCCCGAACCCCCAGAGATCAGAACCCCAAACCCCCAGAGATCAGAACCCCGAATCCCCAGAGATCAGAACCCCGAACCCAAAGATCAGAACCCCTAACTCCAGAGAATTGAACCCCAAACCCCGAGATCAGAACGCCGAACCCTGAGAGGTCAAAACACCGAACCCAGAGACCAGAACCGTCAACCCAGAGATCAGAACCCCAAACCCCCAGAGATCTGAGCCCCGAATCCAGAGATCAGAACCCCGAACCCCCAGAGATCAGAACAGCAAACTCCCAGAGATCAGAACCCCAAATCCCCAGAGGTTAGAACCCCAAACCCCCAGAGATCAGAACCTCAAACCCCCAGAGATTAGAACCCCAAACTCCAGAGATCAGAAACCCAAACCCCCAGAGATCAGAACCCCAAACCCCCAGAGAACAGAACCCCAAACCCAGAGATCAGAAACCCGAACCCAGAGATCAGAACCCCGAACCCAGAGATCAGAACCCCGAACCCACAGAGATCAGAACCCCAAGCCCAGAGATCAGAACCCCGAACCCATAGATTAGAGCCCCAAACCCCGAGAGATCAGAATGCCGAACCCAGAGATCAAAACCCCAAACCCAGAGATCAGAACCGCAAATCCAGATATCAGAACCCCAAACCCAGAGATCAGAACCCCAAACCCCAGCGATCAGAACTCCAAATCCAATGTTCAGAACCCCAAAACTTCAGGGAACAGAACCCCAAAACCAGAGATCAGACCCACAAACCCCCAGAGATCAGAACCCCAAACCCAGTGAGCAGAACCGCGAACCCGGTGATCAGAACACCAAACTCCCAGAGATCTGAACCCCAAACCCCCAGAGATCAGAACCCCAAACCCCCAGAGATCAGAATCCCGAACCCAGAGATTAGAACCCCCGAACTCCCAGAGATCAGTACACCTAACCTCCAGAAATCAGAACTCCAACCCCCCCCAGAGATCAGTACCCCAAAGCCCCAAAGATCAGAACCTCAAATGCCGAGAGGTCAGAACACCCAGAGATCAGAACACCAAACACCCAGAGATCAGAACCCCAACTCCCAGAGATCTGAGCCCTGAATCCAGAGATCAGAACCCCGAACCCCCAGAGATCAGAACAGAAACCCCCCAGAGATTACAACCCCAAAGCCCCAGAGATTAGAACCCCAAAGCCCCAGAGGCCAGAACCCCAAACCACCAGAGATCAGAACTCCAACCCCAGAGATCAGCATCCCGAAGCTAGAGATCAGAACCCCAAACACAGAGATCAGAACTCCAAACCACCAGAGATCAGAACCCCAAACCCAGTGATCAGAACCACGAACCCAGAGATCAGAACACAAAACTCGCAAAGATCAGAACCCCAAACCCCCAGAGATCAGAACACCAAACTCCCAGAGATCAGAACTCCAAACACAGAGATCAGAACTCCAAACCCCCAGAGATCAGAACCCCAAACCCAGTGATCAGAACAGCGAACCCAGAGATCAGAACACCAAACTCCCAAAGATCAGAACCCCAAACTCCCAGAGATCAGAACTCCAAACCCCCAGAGAACAGAACGCCAACCCCCCAGAGATCAGTACCCCAAAGCCCCAGAGATCAGAACCCCGAACCCAAAGATCAGAACCCCTAACTCCAGAGAATTGAACCCCAAACCCTGAGATCAGAACGCCGAACCCTGAGAGATCAAAACACCGAACCCAGAGACCAGAACCGTCAACCCAGAGATCAGAACCCCGAACCCCCAGAGATTAGAACCCCAAACCCCCAGAGATCAAAACCCCAAACCCCCAGAGATCTGAACCCTGAATCCAGAGATCAGAACCCCGAACCCCCAGAGATCAGAACAGCAAACTCCCAGAGATCAGAACCCCAAATCCCCAGAGGTTAGAACCCCAAACCCCCAGAGATCAGAACCTCAAACCCCCAGAGATTAGAACCCCAAACTCCAGAGATCAGAAACCCAAACCCCCAGAGATCAGAACCACAAACCCCCAGAGAACAGAACCCCAAACCCAGAGATCAGAACCCCGAACCCAGAGATCAGAACCCCGAACCCACAGAGATCAGAACCCCAAACCCAGAGATCAGAACCCCGAACCCATAGATTAGAGCCCCAAACCCCGAGAGATCAGAATGCCGAACCCAGAGATCAAAACCCCAAACCCAGAGATCAGAACCGCAAATCCAGATATCAGAACACCCAACCCAGAGATCAGAACCCCAAACCCCAGCGATCAGAACTCCAAATCCAATGTTCAGAACCCCAAAACTTCAGGGAACATAAACCCAAAACCAGAGATCAGACCCCCAAACCCCCAGAGATCAGAACCCCAAACCCAGTGAGCAGAACCGCGAACCCGGTGATCAGAACACCAAACTCCCAGAGATCTGAACCCCAAACCCCCAGAGATCAGAATCCCAATCCCAGAGATCAGAACCCCAAATCCAATGTTCAGAACATCAAAACCCCAGAGATCAGAAACCCAAATTCAGAGATCAGAACCCGGAACCCAGAGGCCAGAACCCCAAACCCCCAGATCAGAATTCCAAACCCAGAGATCAGCAGCCCGAAGCTAGAGATCAGAACCCCAAACCCCCAAATATCAGAACCCAGAAGCCAGAGATCAGAACCCCGGACCCCCAAAGATCAGAACCCGGAAGCCAGAGATCAGAACCCTGAAATCCCAGAGATCAGAACCCCGAATCCCCAGAGATAAGAACTCCAAACCCAGAGATCAGAACCCCATAACCAGAGATCAGAACCCCAAACCCCCAGAGATCAGAAACACGAACCCAGTGATCAGAACCCCAAACCCAGAGATCAGAACCCCAAACCACCAGAGATCAGAACCCCAAACCCAGTGATCAGAACCGCGAACCCAGAGATCAGAACACCAAACTCCCAGAGATCAGAACCCCAAAACCCAGAGATCAGAACCCCAAACCCCCAGAGATCAGAAGCCCAAACCCCCAGAGATCAGAACCCTGAACCCAGAGATTAGAACCCCCGAACTCCCAGAGATCAGATCACCTAACCTCCAGAAATCAGAACTCCAACCCCCCCCAGAGATCAGTACCCTAAAGCCCCAAAGATCAGAACCTCAAATGCCGAGAGGTCAGAACACCCAGAGATCAGAACACCAAACACCCAGAGATCAGAACCCCAACTCCCAGAGATCTGAACCCTGAATCCAGAGATCAGAACCCCGAACCCCCAGAGATCAGAACAGAAACCCCCCAGAGATTACAACCCCAAAGCCCCAGAGATTAGAACCCCAAAGCCCCAGAGGCCAGAACCCCAAACCACCAGAGATCAGAACTCCAACCCCAGAGATCAGCATCCCGAAGCTAGAGATCAGAACCCCAAACACAGAGATCAGAACTCCAAACCACCAGAGATCAGAACCCCAAACCCAGTGATCAGAACCGCGAACCCAGAGATCAGAACACAAAACTCCCAAAGATCAGAACCCTAAACCCCCAGAGATCAGAACACCAAACTCCCAGAGATCAGAACTCCAAACACAGAGATCAGAACTCCAAACCCCCAGAGATCAGAACCCCAAACCCAGTGATCAGAACAGCGAACCCAGAGATCAGAACACCAAACTCCCAAAGATCAGAACCCCAAACTCCCAGAGAACAGGATTTTAAATTCTGAGAGATCAGAACCCCAAACCCCCAGAGATCAGAACCCCAAACCCAGAGATCAGCAGACCGAAGCTAGAGATCAGAACCCCAAACCCGCAAAGATCAGAACCGCGAACCCAGAGATCAGAACACCAAACTCCCAGAAATCAGAACCCCAAACCCCCAGAGATCAGAATGCCAACCCCCCAGAGATCAGTACCCCAAAGCCCCAGAAGTCAGAACCTCAAATGCCCAGAGGTCAGAACCCCCAGAGATCAGAACCCCGAACCCAGAGATCAGAACACCAAACACCCAGAGATCAGAACCCCAACTCCCAGAGATCTGAGCCCTGAATCCAGAGATCAGAACACCAAACTCAGAGATCAGAACCCCAAACCCAGATATCAGAACCTGAATCCCAGAGATGAGAACCCCAAACTCCAAGAGATCAGAACCCCGAACCGAGATTAGAACACCAATCCTAGAGATCAGAACCCCACACCCAGAGATCAGAACCCCTAACTTCAGAGAATTGAACCCCAACCCCCCAGAGATCAAAACCACGAACCCAGTGATCAGAACCGCTAACCCAGAGATCAGAACACAAAACTCCCAAAGATCAGAACCCCAAACCCCCAGAGATCAGAACACCAAACTCCCAGAGATCAGAACTCCAAACACAGAGATCAGAACTCCAAACCCCAGAGATCAGAACCCCAAACCCAGTGATCAGAACAGCGAACCCAGAGATCAGAACACCAAACTCCCAAAGATCAGAACCCCAAACTCCCAGAGATCAGAACTCCAAACCCCCAGAGAACAGAACCCCAAACCCCCAGAGATCAGAACCCCAAACCCAGTGATCAGAACAGCGAACCCAGAGATCAGAACACCAAACTCCCAAAGATCAGAACCCCAAACTCCCAGAGTTCAGAACCCCAACCCCCCAGAGATCAGAACGCCAACCCCCCAGAGATCAGTACCCCAAAGCCCCAGAAGTCAGAACCTCAAATGCCCAGAGGTCAGAACCCCCAGAGATCAGAACCCGAACCCAGAGATCAGAACACCAAACACCCAGAGATCAGAACCCCAACTCCCAGAGATCTGAGCCCTGAATCCAGAGATCAGAACCCCAAACCCAGAGATCAGAACCCCAAACCCAGATATCAGAACCTGAATCCCAGAGCTGAGGACCCCAAATTCCAAGAGATCAAAACCACAAACCCAGTGATCAGAACCCCAAACCCAGAGATCAGAACCCCAAACCACCAGAGATCAGAACCCCAAACCCAGTGATCAGAACCGCGAACCCAGAGATCAGAACACCAAACTCCCAGAGATCAGAACCCCAAACCCCCAGAGATCAGAACCCCAAACCCCCAGAGATCAGAACCCCGAATCCCCAGAGATCAGAACCCCGAACCCAAAGATCAGAACCCCTAACTCCAGAGAATTGAACCCCAAACCCCGAGATCAGAACGCCGAACCCTGAGAGGTCAAAACACCGAACCCAGAGACCAGAACCGTCAACCCAGAGATCAGAACCCCGAACCCCCAGAGATTAGAACCCCAAACCCCCAGAGATCAGAACCCCAAACCCCCAGAGATCTGAGCCCCGAATCCAGAGATCAGAACCCCGAACCCCCAGAGATCAGAACAGCAAACTCCCAGAGATCAGAACCCCAAATCCCCAGAGGTTAGAACCCCAAACCCCCAGAGATCAGAACCTCAAACCCCCAGAGATTAGAACCCCAAACTCCAGAGATCAGAAACCCAAACCCCCAGAGATCAGAACCCCAAACCCCCAGAGAACAGAACCCCAAACCCAGAGATCAGAAACCCGAACCCAGAGATCAGAACCCCGAACCCAGAGATCAGAACCCCGAACCCACAGAGATCAGAACCCCAAGCCCAGAGATCAGAACCCCGAACCCATAGATTAGAGCCCCAAACCCCGAGAGATCAGAATGCCGAACCCAGAGATCAAAACCCCAAACCCAGAGATCAGAACCGCAAATCCAGATATCAGAACCCCAAATCCAGAGATCAGAACCCCAAACCCCAGCGATCAGAACTCCAAATCTAATGTTCAGAACCCCAAAACTTCAGGGAACAGAACCCCAAAACCAGAGATCAGACCCACAAACCCCCAGAGATCAGAACCCCAAACCCAGTGAGCAGAACCGCGAACCCGGTGATCAGAACACCAAACTCCCAGAGATCTGAACCCCAAACCCCCAGAGATCAGAACCCCAATCCCAGAGATCAGAACCCCAAATCCAATGTTCAGAACATCAAAACCCCAGAGATCAGAACCCCAAATTCAGAGATCAGAACCCGGAACCCAGAGGCCAGAACCCCAAACCCCCAGATCAGCATTCCAAACCCAGAGATCAGCAGCCCGAAGCTAGAGATCAGAACCCCAAACCCCCAAAGATCAGAACCCAGAAGCCAGAGATCAGAACCCCGGACTCCCAAAGATCAGAACCCGGAAGCCAGAGATCAGAACCCTGAAATCCCAGAGATCAGAACCCCGAATCCCCAGAGATCAGAACTCCAAACCCAGAGATCAGAACCCCATAACCAGAGATCAGAACCCCAAACTCCCAGAGATCAGAAACACGAACCCAGTGATCAGAACCCCAAACCCAGAGATCAGAACCCCAAACCACCAGAGATCAGAACCCCAAACCCAGTGATCAGAACCGCGAACCCAGAGATCAGAACACCAAACTCCCAGAGATCAGAACCCCAAAACCCAGAGATCAGAAACCCAAACCCCCAGAGATCAGAACCCCAAACCCCCAGAGATCAGAACCCCGAACCCAGAGATTAGAACCCCCGAACTCCCAGAGATCAGTACACCTAACCTCCAGAAATCAGAACTCCAACCCCCCCAGAGATCAGTACCCCAAAGCCCCAAAGATCAGAACCTCAAATGCCGAGAGGTCAGAACACCCAGAGATCAGAACACCAAACACCCAGAGATCAGAACCCCAACTCCCAGAGATCTGAGCCCTGAATCCAGAGATCAGAACCCCGAACCTCCAGAGATCAGAACAGAAACCTCCCAGAGATTACAACCCCAAAGCCACAGAGATTAGAACCCCAAAGCCCCAGAGGCCAGAACCCCAAAACACCAAAAATCAGAACTCCAAACCCAGTGATCAGAACAGCGAACCCAGAGATCAGAACACCAAACTCCCAAAGATCAGAACCCCAAACTCCCAGAGATCAGAACTCCAAACCCCCAGAGAACAGAACCCCAAACCCCGAGAGATCAGAACCCCAAACCCCCAGAGATCTGAACCCCAAACCCAGAGATCAGCAGACCGAAGCTAGAGATCAGAACCCCAAACCCCCAAAGATCAGAACCGCGAACCCAGAGATCAGAACACCAAACTCCCAGAGTTCAGAACCCCAACCCCCCAGAGATCAGAACGCCAACCCCCCAGAGATCATTACCCCAAAGACCCAGAAGTCAGAACCTCAAATGCCCAGAGGTCAGAACCCCCAGAGATCAGAACCCCGAACCCAGAGATCAGAACACCAAACACCCAGAGATCAGAACCCCAACTCCCAGAGATCTGAGCCCTGAATCCAGAGATCAGAACCCCAAACCCAGAGATCAGAACCTCAAACCCAGATATCAGAACCTGAATCCCAGAGCTGAGAACCCCAAACTCCAAGAGATCAAAACCACAAACCCAGTGATCAGAACCCCAAACCCAGAGATTAGAACCCCAAACCACCAGAGATCAGAACCCCAAACCCAGTGATCAGAACCGCGAACCCAGAGATCAGAACACCAAACTCCCAGAGATCAGAACCCCAAACTCCCAGAGATCTGAGCCCTGAATCCAGAGATCAGAACCCCAAACCCAGAGATCAGAACCCCAAACCCAGATATCAGAACCTGAATCCCAGAGCTGAGAACCCCAAACTCCAAGAGATCAAAACCACAAACCCAGTGATCAGAACCCCAAACCCAGAGATCAGAACCCCAAACCACCAGAGATCAGAACCCCAAACCCCCAGAGATCAGAACCCCAAACCCCCAGAAATCAGAACCCCGAATCCCCAGAGATCAGAACCCCGAACCCAAAGATCAGAACCCCTAACTCCAGAGAATTGAACCCCAAACCCTGAGATCAGAACGCCGAACCCTGAGAGATCAAAACACCGAACCCAGAGACCAGAACCGTCAACCCAGAGATCAGAACCCCGATCCCCAGAGATTAGAACCCCAAACCCCCAGAGATCAGAACCCCAAACCCCCAGAGATCTGAGCCCTGAATCCAGAGATCAGAACCCCGAACCCCCAGAGATCAGAACAGCAAACTCCCATAGACCAGAACCCCAAATCCCCAGAGGTTAGAACCCCAAACCCCCAGGGAACAGAACCTCAAACCCCCAGAGATTAGAACCCCAAACTCCAGAGATCAGAAACCCAAACCCCCAGAGATCAGAACCCCAAACCCCCAGAGAACAGAACCCCAAACCCAGAGATCAGAAACCCGAACCCAGAGATCAGAACCCCGAACCCAGAGATCAGAACCCCGAACCCACAGAGATCAGAACCCCAAATCCAGAGATCAGAACCCCGAACCCATAGATTAGAGCCCCAAACCCCGAGAGATCAGAATGCCGAACCCAGAGATCAAAACCCCAAACCCAGAGATCAGAACCGCAAATCCAGATATCAGAACCCCAAACCCAGAGATCAGAACCCCAAACCACAGCGATCAGAACTCCAAATCCAATGTTCAGAACCCCAAAACTTCAGGGAACATAACCCCAAAACCAGAGATCAGACCCCCAAACCCCCAGAGATCAGAACCCCAAACCCAGTGAGCAGAACCGCGAACCCGGTGATCAGAACACCAAACTCCCAGAGATCTGAACCCCAAACCCCCAGAGATCAGAACCCCAATCCCAGAGATCAGAACCCCAAATCCAATGTTCAGAACATCAAAACCCCAGAGATCAGAACCCCAAATTCAGAGATCAGAACCCGGAACCCAGAGGCCAGAACCCCAAACCCCCAGATCAGAATTCCAAACCCAGTGATCAGACGCCCGAAGCGAGAGATCAGAACCCGAAAACACCAGAGATCAGAACCCCAAACCCCCAGAGATCAGAATCCCAAACCCCCAGAGATCAGAACCCCGAACCACCAGAGATCAGAACTCCAACCCCAGAGATCAGCATCCCGAAGCTAGAGATCAGAACCCCAAACACAGAGATCAGAACTCCAAACCACCAGAGATCAGAACCCCAAACCCAGTGATCAGAACCGCGAACCCAGAGATCAGAACACAAAACTCCCAAAGATCAGAACCCCAAACCCAGAGATCAGAACCCCAAACCCAGATATCAGAACCTGAATCCCAGAGATGAGAACCCCAAACTCCAAGAGATCAAAACCACGAACTCAGTGATCAGAACCCCAAACCCAGAGATCAGAACCCCAAACCACCAGAGATCAGAACCGCAAACCCAGTGATCAGAACCGCGAACCCAGAGATCAGAACACAAAACTCCCAAAGATCAGAACCCCAAACTCCCAGAGATCAGAACTCCAAACCCCCAGAGAACAGAACCCCAAACCCCGAGAGATCAGAACCCCAAACCCCCAGAGATCAGAACCCAAAACCCTGAGATCAGCAGACCGAAGCTAGAGATCAGAACCCCAAACCCCCAAAGATCAGAACCGCGAACCCAGAGATCAGAACACCAAACTCCCAGAGTTCAGAACCGCAAATCCAGATATCAGAACCCCAAACCCAGAGATCAGAACCCCAAACCCCAGCGATCAGAACTCCAAATCCAATGTTCAGAACCCCAAAACTTCAGGGAACATAAACCCAAAACCAGAGATCAGACCCCCAAACCCCCAGAGATCAGAACCCCAAACCCAGTGAGCAGAACCGCGAACCCAGTGATCAGAACACCAAACTCCCAGAGATCTGAACCCCAAACCCCCAGAGATCAGAACCCCAATCCCAGAGATCAGAACCCCAAATCCAATGTTCAGAACATCAAAACCCCAGAGATCAGAACCCCAAATTCAGAGATCAGAACCCGGAACCCAGAGGCCAGAACCCCAAACCCCCAGATCAGAATTCCAAACCCAGAGATCAGCAGCCCGAAGCTAGAGATCAGAACCCCAAACCCCCAAAGATCAGAACCCAGAAGCCAGAGATCAGCACCCCGGACCCCCAAAGATCAGAACCCGGAAGCCAGAGATCAGAACCCTGAAATCCCAGAGATCAGAACCCCGAATCCCCAGAGATCAGAACTCCAAACCCAGAGATCAGAACCCCATAACCAGAGATCAGAACCCCAAACCCCCAGAGATCAGAAACACGAACCCAGTGATCAGAACCCCAAACCCAGAGATCAGAACCCCAAACCACCAGAGATCAGAACCCCAAACCCAGTGATCAGATCCGCGAACCCAGAGATCAGAACACCAAACTCCCAGAGATCAGAACACCAAAACCCAGAGATCAGAAACCCAAACCCCCAGAGATCAGAACCCCAAACCCCCAGAGATCAGAACCCCGAACCCAGAGATTAGAACCCCCGAACTCCCAGAGATCAGTACACCTAACCTCCAGAAATCAGAACTCCAACCCCCCCCAGAGATCAGTACCCCAAAGCCCCAAAGATCAGAACCTCAAATGCCGAGAGGTCAGAACACCCAGAGATCAGAACACCAAACACCCAGAGATCAGAACCCCAACTCCCAGAGATCTGAGCCCTGAATCCAGAGATCAGAACCCCGAACCCCCAGAGATCAGAACAGAAACCCCCCAGAGATTACAACCCCAAAGCCCCAGAGATTAGAACCCCAAAGCCCCAGAGGCCAGAACCCCAAACCACCAGAGATCAGAACTCCAACCCCAGAGATCAGCATCCTGAAGCTAGAGATCAGAACCCCAAACACAGAGATCAGAACTCCAAACCCAGTGATCAGAACAGCGAACCCAGAGATCAGAACACCAAACTCCCAAAGATCAGAACCCCAAACTCCCAGAGATCAGAACTCCAAACCCCCAGAGAACAGAACCCCAAACCCCGAGAGATCAGAACCCCAAACCCCCAGAGATCAGAAACCCAAACCCAGAGATCAGCAGACCGAAGCTAGAGATCAGAACCCCAAACCCCCAAAGATCAGAACCGCGAGCCCAGAGATCAGAACATCAAACTCCCAGAGTTCAGAACCCCAACCCCCCAGAGATCAGAACGCCAACCCCCCAGAGATCATTACCCCAAAGCCCCAGAAGTCAGAACCTCAAATGCCCAGAGGTCAGAACCCCCAGAGATCAGAACCCCGAACCCAGAGACCAGAACACCAAACACCCAGAGATCAGAAACCCAACTCCCAGAGATCTGAGCCCTGAATCCAGAGATCAGAACCCCAAACCCAGAGATCAGAACCCCAAACCCAGATATCAGAACCTGAATCCCAGAGCTGAGAACCCCAAACTCCAAGAGATCAAAACCACAAACCCAGTGATCAGAACCCCAAACCCAGAGATCAGAACCCCAAACCACCAGAGATCAGAACCCCAAACCCAGTGATCAGAACCGCGAACCCAGAGATCAGAACACCAAACTCCCAGAGATCAGAACCCCAAACCCCCAGAGATCAGAACCCCACACCCCCAGAGATCAGAACCCCGAATCCCCAGAGATCAGAACCCCGAACCCAAAGATCAGAACCCCTAACTCCAGAGAATTGAACCCCAAACCCTGAGATCAGAACGCCGAACCCTGAGAGATCAAAACACCGAAACCAGAGACCAGAACCGTCAACCCAGAGATCAGAACCCCGAACCCCCAAGATTAGAACCCCAAACCCCCAGAGATCAGAACCCCAAACCCCCAGAGATCTGAGCCCTGAATCCAGAGATCAGAACCCCGAACCCCCAGAGATCAGAACAGCAAACTCCCAGAGATCAGAACCCCAAATCCCCAGAGGTTAGAACCCCAAACCCCCAGGGAACAGAACCTCAAACCCCCAGAGATTAGAACCCCAAACTCCAGAGATCAGAAACCCAAACCCCCAGAGATCAGAACCCCAAACCCCCAGAGAACAGAACCTCAAACCCAGAGATCAGAAACCCGAACCCAGAGATCAGAACCCCGAACCCAGAGATCAGAACCCCGAACCCACAGAGATCAGAACCCCAAACCCAGAGATCAGAACCCCGAACCCATAGATTAGAGCCCCAAACCCCGAGAGATCAGAATGCCGAACCCAGAGATCAAAACCCCAAACCCAGAGATCAGAACCGCAAATCCAGATATCAGAACCCCAAACCCAGAGATCAGAACCCCAAACCCCAGCGATCGGAACTCCAAATCCAATGTTCAGAACCCCAAAACTTCAGGGAACATAACCCCAAAACCAGAGATCAGACTCCCAAACCCCCAGAGATCAGAACCCCAAACCCAGTGAGCAGAACTGCGAACCCGGTGATCAGAACACCAAACTCCCAGAGATCTGAACCCCAAACCCCCAGAGATCAGAACCCCAATCCCAGAGATCAGAACCCCAAATCCAATGTTCAGAACATCAAAACCCCAGAGATCAGAACCCCAAATTCAGAGATCAGAACCCGGAACCCAGAGGCCAGAACCCCAAACCCCCAGATCAGAATTCCAAACCCAGTGATCAGAAGCCCGAAGCTAGAGATCAGAACCCCAAACCACCAGAGATCAGAACCCCAAACCCAGTGATCAGAACCGCGAACCCAGAGACCAGAACACCAAACTCCCAGAGATCAGAACCCCAAAACCCAGAGATCAGAACCCCAAACCCCCAGAGATCAGAACCCCAAACCCCCAGAGATCAGAACCCCGAACCACCAGAGATCAGAACTCCAACCCCAGAGATCAGCATCCCGAAGCTAGAGATCAGAACCCCAAACACAGAGATCAGAACTCCAAACCACCAGAGATCAGAACCCCAAACCCAGTGATCAGAACCGCGAACCCAGAGATCAGAACACAAAACTCCCAAAGATCAGAACCCCAAACCCCCAGAGATCAGAACACCAAACTCCCAGAGATCAGAACCCCAAACCCTCAGAGATCAGAACCCCAAACCCAGTGATCAGAACAGCGAACCCAGAGATCAGAACACCAAACTCCCAGAGATCAGAACCCCAAAACCCAGAGATCAGAACCCCAAACCCCCAGAGATCAGAACCCCAAACCCCCAGAGATCAGAACCCCGAACCCAGAGATTAGAACCTCCGAACTCCCAGAGATCAGTACACCTAACCTCCAGAAATCAGAACTCCAACCCCCCCCAGAGATCAGTACCCCAAAGTCCCAAAGATCAGAACCTCAAATGCCGAGAGGTCAGAACACCCAGAGATCAGAACACCAAACACCCAGAGATCAGAACCCCAACTCCCAGAGATCTGAGCCCTGAATCCAGAGATCAGAACCCCGAACCCCCAGAGATCAGAACAGAAACCCCCCAGAGATTACAACCCCAAAGCCCCAGAGATTAGAACCCCAAAGCCCCAGAGGCCAGAACCCCAAACCACCAGAGATCAGAACTCCAACCCCAGAGATCAGCATCCCGAAGCTAGAGATCAGAACCCCAAACACAGAGATCAGAACTCCAAACCACCAGAGATCAGAACCCCAAACCCAGTGATCAGAACCACGAACCCAGAGATCAGAACACAAAACTCCCAAAGATCAGAACCCCAAACCCCCAGAGATCAGAACACCAAACTCCCAGAGATCAGAACTCCAAACACAGAGATCAGAACTCCAAACCCCCAGAGATCAGAACCCCAAACCCAGTGATCAGAACAGCGAACCCAGAGATCAGAACACCAAACTCCCAAAGATCAGAACCCTAAACTCGCAGAGATCAGAACTCCAAACCCCCAGAGAACAGAACCCCAAACCCCGAGAGATCAGAACCCCAAACCCCCAGAGATCAGAAACCCAAACCCAGAGATCAGCAGAGCGAAGCTAGAGAATAGAACCCCAAACCCCCAAAGATCAGAACCGCGAACCTAGAGATCAGAACACCAAACTCCCAGAGATCAGAACCCCAAACCCCCAGAGATCAGAACGCCAAACCCCCAGAGATCAGTACCCCAAAGCCCCAGAGATCAGAACCCCGAACCCAAAGATCAGAACCCCTAACTCCAGAGAATTGAACCCCAAACCCTGAGATCAGAACGCCGAACCCAGAGATCAGAACACCAAACTCCCAAAGATCAGAACCCCAAACTCCCAGAGATCAGAACTCCAAACCCCCAGAGAACAGAACCCCAAACCCCGAGAGATCAGAACCCCAAACCCCCAGAGATCAGAAACCCAAACCCAGAGATCAGCAGACCGAAGCTAGAGATCAGAACCCCAAACCCCCAAAGATCAGAACCGCGAGCCCAGAGATCAGAACATCAAACTCCCAGAGTTCAGAACCCCAACCCCCCAGAGATCAGAACGCCAACCCCCCAGAGATCATTACCCCAAAGCCCCAGAAGTCAGAACCTCAAATGCCCAGAGGTCAGAACCCCCAGAGATCAGAACCCCGAACCCAGAGACCAGAACACCAAACACCCAGAGATCAGAAACCCAACTCCCAGAGATCTGAGCCCTGAATCCAGAGATCAGAACCCCAAACCCAGAGATCAGAACCCCAAACCCAGATATCAGAACCTGAATCCCAGAGCTGAGAACCCCAAACTCCAAGAGATCAAAACCACAAACCCAGTGATCAGAACCCCAAACCCAGAGATCAGAACCCCAAACCACCAGAGATCAGAACCCCAAACCCAGTGATCAGAACCGCGAACCCAGAGATCAGAACACCAAACTCCCAGAGATCAGAACCCCAAACCCCCAGAGATCAGAACCCCACACCCCCAGAGATCAGAACCCCGAATCCCCAGAGATCAGAACCCCGAACCCAAAGATCAGAACCCCTAACTCCAGAGAATTGAACCCCAAACCCTGAGATCAGAACGCCGAACCCTGAGAGATCAAAACACCGAAACCAGAGACCAGAACCGTCAACCCAGAGATCAGAACCCCGAACCCCCAAGATTAGAACCCCAAACCCCCAGAGATCAGAACCCCAAACCCCCAGAGATCTGAGCCCTGAATCCAGAGATCAGAACCCCGAACCCCCAGAGATCAGAACAGCAAACTCCCAGAGATCAGAACCCCAAATCCCCAGAGGTTAGAACCCCAAACCCCCAGGGAACAGAACCTCAAACCCCCAGAGATTAGAACCCCAAACTCCAGAGATCAGAAACCCAAACCCCCAGAGATCAGAACCCCAAACCCCCAGAGAACAGAACCTCAAACCCAGAGATCAGAAACCCGAACCCAGAGATCAGAACCCCGAACCCAGAGATCAGAACCCCGAACCCACAGAGATCAGAACCCCAAACCCAGAGATCAGAACCCCGAACCCATAGATTAGAGCCCCAAACCCCGAGAGATCAGAATGCCGAACCCAGAGATCAAAACCCCAAACCCAGAGATCAGAACCGCAAATCCAGATATCAGAACCCCAAACCCAGAGATCAGAACCCCAAACCCCAGCGATCGGAACTCCAAATCCAATGTTCAGAACCCCAAAACTTCAGGGAACATAACCCCAAAACCAGAGATCAGACTCCCAAACCCCCAGAGATCAGAACCCCAAACCCAGTGAGCAGAACTGCGAACCCGGTGATCAGAACACCAAACTCCCAGAGATCTGAACCCCAAACCCCCAGAGATCAGAACCCCAATCCCAGAGATCAGAACCCCAAATCCAATGTTCAGAACATCAAAACCCCAGAGATCAGAACCCCAAATTCAGAGATCAGAACCCGGAACCCAGAGGCCAGAACCCCAAACCCCCAGATCAGAATTCCAAACCCAGTGATCAGAAGCCCGAAGCTAGAGATCAGAACCCCAAACCACCAGAGATCAGAACCCCAAACCCAGTGATCAGAACCGCGAACCCAGAGACCAGAACACCAAACTCCCAGAGATCAGAACCCCAAAACCCAGAGATCAGAACCCCAAACCCCCAGAGATCAGAACCCCAAACCCCCAGAGATCAGAACCCCGAACCACCAGAGATCAGAACTCCAACCCCAGAGATCAGCATCCCGAAGCTAGAGATCAGAACCCCAAACACAGAGATCAGAACTCCAAACCACCAGAGATCAGAACCCCAAACCCAGTGATCAGAACCGCGAACCCAGAGATCAGAACACAAAACTCCCAAAGATCAGAACCCCAAACCCCCAGAGATCAGAACACCAAACTCCCAGAGATCAGAACCCCAAACCCTCAGAGATCAGAACCCCAAACCCAGTGATCAGAACAGCGAACCCAGAGATCAGAACACCAAACTCCCAGAGATCAGAACCCCAAAACCCAGAGATCAGAACCCCAAACCCCCAGAGATCAGAACCCCAAACCCCCAGAGATCAGAACCCCGAACCCAGAGATTAGAACCTCCGAACTCCCAGAGATCAGTACACCTAACCTCCAGAAATCAGAACTCCAACCCCCCCCAGAGATCAGTACCCCAAAGCCCCAGAGATCAGAACCCCAACTCCCAGAGATCTGAGCCCTGAATCCAGAGATCAGAACCCCGAACCCCCAGAGATCAGAACAGAAACCCCCCAGAGATTACAACCCCAAAGCCCCAGAGATTAGAACCCCAAAGCCCCAGAGGCCAGAACCCCAAACCACCAGAGATCAGAACTCCAACCCCAGAGATCAGCATCCTGAAGCTAGAGATCAGAACCCCAAACACAGAGATCAGAACTCCAAACCCAGTGATCAGAACAGCGAACCCAGAGATCAGAACACCAAACTCCCAGAGATCAGAACCCCAAAACCCAGAGATCAGAACCCCAAACCCCCAGAGATCAGAACCCCAAACCCCCAGAGATCAGAACCCCGAACCCAGAGATTAGAACCTCCGAACTCCCAGAGATCAGTACACCTAACCTCCAGAAATCAGAACTCCAACCCCCCCCAGAGATCAGTACCCCAAAGTCCCAAAGATCAGAACCTCAAATGCCGAGAGGTCAGAACACCCAGAGATCAGAACACCAAACACCCAGAGATCAGAACCCCAACTCCCAGAGATCTGAGCCCTGAATCCAGAGATCAGAACCCCGAACCCCCAGAGATCAGAACAGAAACCCCCCAGAGATTACAACCCCAAAGCCCCAGAGATTAGAACCCCAAAGCCCCAGAGGCCAGAACCCCAAACCACCAGAGATCAGAACTCCAACCCCAGAGATCAGCATCCCGAAGCTAGAGATCAGAACCCCAAACACAGAGATCAGAACTCCAAACCACCAGAGATCAGAACCCCAAACCCAGTGATCAGAACCACGAACCCAGAGATCAGAACACAAAACTCCCAAAGATCAGAACCCCAAACCCCCAGAGATCAGAACACCAAACTCCCAGAGATCAGAACTCCAAACACAGAGATCAGAACTCCAAACCCCCAGAGATCAGAACCCCAAACCCAGTGATCAGAACAGCGAACCCAGAGATCAGAACACCAAACTCCCAAAGATCAGAACCCTAAACTCGCAGAGATCAGAACTCCAAACCCCCAGAGAACAGAACCCCAAACCCCGAGAGATCAGAACCCCAAACCCCCAGAGATCAGAAACCCAAACCCAGAGATCAGCAGAGCGAAGCTAGAGAATAGAACCCCAAACCCCCAAAGATCAGAACCGCGAACCTAGAGATCAGAACACCAAACTCCCAGAGATCAGAACCCCAAACCCCCAGAGATCAGAACGCCAAACCCCCAGAGATCAGTACCCCAAAGCCCCAGAGATCAGAACCCCGAACCCAAAGATCAGAACCCCTAACTCCAGAGAATTGAACCCCAAACCCTGAGATCAGAACGCCGAACCCTGAGAGATCAAAACACCGAACCCAGAGACCAGAACCGTCAACCCAGAGATCAGAACCCCGAACCCCCAGAGATTAGAACCCCAAACCCCCTTGATCAAAACACCAAACCCCCAGAGATCTGAACCCTGAATCCAGAGATCAAAACCCCGAACCCCCAGAGATCAGAACAGCAAACTCCCAGAGATCAGAACCCCAAATCCCCAGAGGTTAGAACCCCAAACCCCCAGAGATCAGAACCTCAAACCCCCAGAACACAGAACCCCAAACCCAGAGATCAGAAACCCGAACCCAGGGATCAGAACCCCGAACCCAGAGATCAGAACCCCGAACCCACAGAGATCAGAACCCCAAACCCAGAGATCAGAACCCCGAACCCATAGATTAGAGCCCCAAACCCCGAGAGATCAGAATGCCGAACCCTGAGATCAAAACTCCAAACCCAGAGATCAGAACTGCAAATCCAGATATCAGAACCCCCAACCCAGAGATCAGAACCCCAAACCCCAGCGAACAGAACTCCAAATCCAATGTTCAGAACCCCAAAACTTCAGGGAACATAAACCCAAAACCAGAGATCAGACCCCCAAACCCCCAGAGATCAGAACCCCAAACCCAGTGAGCAGAACCGCGAACCCGGTGATCAGAACACCAAACTCCCAGAGATCTGAACCCCAAAGCCCCAGAGATCAGAACCCCAATCCCAGAGATCAGAACCCCAAATCCAATGTTCAGAACATCAAAACCCCAGAGATCAGAACCCCAAATTCAGAGATCAGAACCCGGAACCCAGAGGCCAGAACCCCAAACCCCCAGATCAGCATTCCAAACCCAGAGATCAGCAGCCCGAAGCTAGAGATCAGAACCCCAAACCCCCAAAGATCAGAACCCAGAAGCCAGAGATCAGAACCCCGGACCCCCAAAGATCAGAACCCGGAAGCCAGAGATCAGAACCCTGAAATCCCAGAGATCAGAACCCCGAATCCCCAGAGATAAGAACTCTAAACCCAGAGATCAGAACCCCATAACCAGAGATCAGAACCCCAAACCCCCAGAGATCAGAAACACGAACCCAGTGATCAGAACCCCAAACCCAGAGATCAGAACCCCAAACCACCAGAGATCAGAACCCCAAACCCAGTGATCAGAACCGCGAACCCAGAGATCAGAACACCAAACTCCCAGAGATCAGAACCCCAAAACCCAGAGATCAGAACCCCAAACCCCCAGAGATCAGAAGCCCAAACCCCCAGAGATCAGAACCCTGAACCCAGAGATTAGAACCCCCGAACTCCCAGAGATCAGTACACCTAACCTCCAGAAATCAGAACTCCAACCCCCCCCAGAGATCAGTACCCCAAAGCCCCAAAGATCAGAACCTCAAATGCCGAGAGGTCAGAACACCCAGAGATCAGAACGCCAAACACCCAGAGATCAGAACCCCAACTCCCAGAGATCTGAACCCTGAATCCAGAGATCAGAACCCCGAACCCCTAGAGATCAGAACAGAAACCCCCCAGAGATTACAACCCCAAAGCCCCAGAGATTAGAACCCCAAAGCCCCAGAGGCCAGAACCCCAAACCACCAGAGATCAGAACTCCAACCCCAGAGATCAGCATCCCGAAGCTAGAGATCAGAACCCCAAACACAGAGAACAGAACTCCAAACCACCAGAGATCAGAACCCCAAACCCAGTGATCAGAACCGCGAACCCAGAGATCAGAACACAAAACTCCCAAAGATCAGAACCCTAAACCCCCAGAGATCAGAACACCAAACTCCCAGAGATCAGAACTCCAAACACAGAGATCAGAACTCCAAACCCCCAGAGATCAGAACCCCAAACCCAGTGATCAGAACAGCGAACCCAGAGATCAGAACACCAAACTCCCAAAGATCAGAACCCCAAACTCCCAGAGAACAGGACCCCAAACCCCGAGAGATCAGAACCCCAAACCCCCAGAGATCAGAACCCCAAACCCAGAGATCAGCAGACCGAAGCTAGACATCAGAACCCCAAACCCCCAAAGATCAGAACCCCAAACCCCCAGAGATCAGAACACCAAACTCCCAGAGATCAGAACCCCAAACCCCCAGAGATCAGAATGACAACCCCCCAGAGATCAGTACCCCAAAGCCCCAGAAGTCAGAACCTCAAATGCCCAGAGGTCAGAACCCCCAGAGATCAGAACCCCGAACCCAGACATCAGAACACCAAACACCCAGAGATCAGAACCCCAACTCCCAGAGATCTGAGCCCTGAATCCAGAGATCAGAACCCCAAACTCAGAGATCAGAACACCAAACTCCCAGAGATCAGAAACCCAAACCCTCAGAGATCAGAACCCCAAACCCAGTGATCAGAACAGCGAACCCAGAGATCAGAACACCAAACTCCCAGAGATCAGAACCCCAAAACCCAGAGATCAGAACCCCAAACCCCCAGAGATCAGAACCCCAAACCCCCAGAGATCAGAACCCCGAACCCAGAGATTAGAACCCCCGAACTCCCAGAGATCAGTACACCTAACCTCCAGAAATCAGAACTCCAACCCCCCCAGAGATCAGTACCCCAAAGCCCCAAAGATCAGAACCTCAAATGCCGAGAGGTCAGAACACCCAGAGATCAGAACACCAAACACCCAGAGATCAGAACCCCAACTCCCAGAGATCTGAGCCCTGAATCCAGAGATCAGAACCCCGAACCCCCAGAGATCAGAACAGAAACCCCCCAGAGATTACAACCCCAAAGCCCCAGAGATTAGAACCCCAAAGCCCCAGAGGCCAGAACCCCAAACCACCAGAGATCAGAACTCCAACCCCAGAGATCAGCATCCCGAAGCTAGAGATCAGAACCCCAAACACAGAGATCAGAACTCCAAACCACCAGAGATCAGGACCCCAAACCCAGTGATCAGAACCACGAACCCAGAGATCAGAACACAAAACTCCCAAAGATCAGAACCCCAAACCCCCAGAGATCAGAACACGAAACTCCCAGAGATCAGAACTCCAAACACAGACGCCAGAACCCCAAACCCCCAGATCAGCATTCCAAACCCAGAGATCAGCAGCCCGAAGCTAGAGATCAGAACCCCAAACCCCCAAAGATCAGAACCCAGAAGCCAGAGATCAGAACCCCGGACCCCCAAAGATCAGAACCCGGAAGCCAGAGATCAGAACCCTGAAATCCCAGAGATCAGAACCCCGAATCCCCAGAGATAAGAACTCCAAACCCAGAGATCAGAACCCCATAACCAGAGATCAGAACCCCAAACCCCCAGAGATCAGAAACACGAACCCAGTGATCAGAACCCCAAAGCCAGAGATCAGAACCCCAAACCACCAGAGATCAGAACCCCAAACCCAGTGATCAGATCCGCGAACCCAGAGATCAGAACACCAAACTCCCAGAGATCAGAACACCAAAACCCAGAGATCAGAAACCCAAACCCCCAGAGATCAGAACCCCAAACCCCCAGAGATCAGAACCCCGAACCCAGAGATTAGAACACCCGAACTCCCAGAGATCAGTACACCTAACCTCCAGAAATCAGAACTCCAACCCCACCCCAGAGATCAGTACCCCAAAGCCCCAAAGATCAGAACCTCAAATGCCGAGAGGTCAGAACACCCAGAGATCAGAACACCAAACACCCAGAGATCAGAACCCCAACTCCCAGAGATCTGAGCCCTGAATCCAGAGATCAGAACCCCGAACCCCCAGAGATCAGAACAGAAACCCCCCAGAGATTACAACCCCAAAGCCCCAGAGATTAGAACCCCAAAGCCCCAGAGGCCAGAACCCCAAACCACCAGAGATCAGAACTCCAACCCCAGAGATCAGCATCCCGAAGCTAGAGATCAGAACCCCAAACACAGAGAACAGAACTCCAAACCACCAGAGATCAGAACCCCAAACCCAGTGATCAGAACCGCGAACCCAGAGATCAGAACACAAAACTCCCAAAGATCAGAACCCTAAACCCCCAGAGATCAGAACACCAAACTCCCAGAGATCAGAACTCCAAACACAGAGATCAGAACTCCAAACCCCCAGAGATCAGAACCCCAAACCCAGTGATCAGAACAGCGAACCCAGAGATCAGAACACCAAACTCCCAAAGATCAGAACCCCAAACTCCCAGAGAACAGGACCCCAAACCCCGAGAGATCAGAACCCCAAACCCCCAGAGATCAGAACCCCAAACCCAGAGATCAGCAGACCGAAGCTAGACATCAGAACCCCAAACCCCCAAAGATCAGAACCCCAAACCCCCAGAGATCAGAACACCAAACTCCCAGAGATCATAACCCCAAACCCCCAGAGATCAGAATGACAACCCCCCAGAGATCAGTACCCCAAAGCCCCAGAAGTCAGAACCTCAAATGCCCAGAGGTCAGAACCCCCAGAGATCAGAACCCCGAACCCAGACATCAGAACACCAAACACCCAGAGATCAGAACCCCAACTCCCAGAGATCTGAGCCCTGAATCCAGAGATCAGAACCCCAAACTCAGAGATCAGAACACCAAACTCCCAGAGATCAGAAACCCAAACCCTCAGAGATCAGAACCCCAAACCCCCAGAGATCAGAACCCCAAACCCCCAGAGATCAGAACCCCGAACCCAGAGATTAGAACCCCCGAACTCCCAGAGATCAGTACACCTAACCTCCAGAAATCAGAACTCCAACCCCCCCAGAGATCAGTACCCCAAAGCCCCAAAGATCAGAACCTCAAATGCCGAGAGGTCAGAACACCCAGAGATCAGAACACCAAACACCCAGAGATCAGAACCCCAACTCCCAGAGATCTGAGCCCTGAATCCAGAGATCAGAACCCCGAACGCCCAGAGATCAGAACAGAAACCCCCCAGAGATTACAACCCCAAAGCCCCAGAGATTAGAACCCCAAAGCCCCAGAGGCCAGAATCCCAAACCACCAGAGATCAGAACTCCAACACCAGAGATCAGCATCCCGAAGCCAGAGATCAGAACCCCAAACACAGAGATCAGAACTCCAAACCACCAGAGATCAGAACCCCAAACCCAGTGATCAGAACCACGAACCCAGAGATCAGAACACAAAACTCCCAAAGATCAGAACCCCAAACCCCCAGAGATCAGAACACGAAACTCCCAGAGATCAGAACTCCAAACACAGAGATCAGAACTCCAAACCCCCAGAGATCAGAACCCCAAACCCAGTGATCAGAACAGCGAACCCAGAGATCAGAACACCAAACTCCCAAAGATCAGAACCCTAAACTCGCAGAGATCAGAACTCCAAACCCCCAGAGAACAGAACCCCAAACCCCGAGAGATCAGAACCCCAAACCCCCAGAGATCAGAACCCCAAACCCAGAGATCAGCAGACCGAAGCTAGACATCAGAACCCCAAACCCCCAAAGATCAGATCCGCGAACCTAGAGATCAGAACACCAAACTCCCAGAGATCAGAACCCCAAACCCCCAGAGATCAGTACCCCAAAGCCCCAGAGATCAGAACCCCGAACCCAAAGATCAGAACCCCTAACTCCAGAGAATTGAACCCCAAACCCTGAGATCAGAACGCCGAACCCTGAGAGATCAAAACACCGAACCCAGAGACCAGAACCGTCAACCCAGAGATCAGAACCCCGAACCCCCAGAGATTAGAACCCCAAACCCCCAGAGATCAAAACCCCAAACCCCCAGAGATCTGAACCCTGAATCCAGAGATCAAAACCCCGAACCCCCAGAGATCAGAACAGCAAACTCCCAGAGATCAGAACCCCAAATCCCCAGAGGTTAGAACCCCAAACCCCCAGAGATCAGAACCTCAAACCCCCAGAGATTAGAACCCCAAACTCCAGAGATCAGAAACCCAAACCCCTAGAGATCAGAACCACAAACCCCCAGAACACAGAACCCCAAACCCAGAGATCAGAAACCCGAACCCAGAGATCAGAACCCCGAACCCAGAGATCAGAACCCCGAACCCACAGATATCAGAACCCCAAACCCAGAGATCAGAACCCCGAACCCATAGATTAGAGCCCCAAACCGCGAGAGATCAGAATGCCGAACCCAGAGATCAAAACTCCAAACCCAGAGATCAGAACCGCAAATCCAGATATCAGAACCCCCAACCCAGAGATCAGAACCCCAAACCCCCAGAGATCAGAACCCCAAACCCAGTGAGCAGAACACCAAAACTTCAGGGAACATAAACCCAAAACCAGAGATCAGACCCCCAAACCCCCAGAGATCAGAACCCCAAACCCAGAGATCAGAACCCCAAATCCAATGTTCAGAACATCAAAACCCCAGAGATCAGAACCCCAAATTCAGACATCAGAACCCGGAACCCAGAGGCCAGAACCCCAAACCCCCAGATCAGAATTCCAAACCCAGAGATCAGCAGCCCGAAGCTAGAGATCAGAACCCCAAACCCCCAAAGATCAGAACCCAGAAGCCAGAGATCAGAACCCCGGACCCCCAAAGATCAGAACCCGGAAGCCAGAGATCAGAACCCTGAAATCCCAGAGATCAGAACCCCGAATCCCCAGAGATCAGAACTCCAAACCCAGAGATCAGAACCCCATAACCAGAGATCAGAACCCCAAACCCCCAGAGATCAGAAACACGAACCCAGTGATCAGAACCCCAAACCCAGAGATCAGAACCCCAAACCACCAGAGATCAGAACCCCAAAACCCAGAGATCAGAAGCCCAAACCCCCAGAGATCAGAACCCTGAACCCAGAGATTAGAACCCCCGAACTCCCAGAGATCAGGACACCTAACCTCCAGAAATCAGAACTCCAACCCCCCCCAGAGATCAGTACACCAAAGCCCCAAAGATCAGAACCTCAAATGCCGAGAGGTCAGAACACCCAGAGATCAGAACACCAAACACCCAGAGATCAGAACCCCAACTCCCAGAGATCTGAACCCTGAATCCAGAGATCAGAACCCCGAACCCCTAGAGATCAGAACAGAAACCCCCCAGAGATTACAACCCCAAAGCCCCAGAGATTAGAACCTCAAAGCCCCAGAGGCCAGAACCCCAAACCACCAGAGATCAGAACTCCAACCCCAGAGATCAGCATCCCGAAGCTAGAGATCAAAACCCCAAACACAGAGATCAGAACTCCAAACCACCAGAGATCAGAACCCCAAACCCAGTGATCAGAACCGCGAACCCAGAGATCAGAACACAAAACTCCCAAAGATCAGAACCCTAAACCCCCAGAGATCAGAACACCAAACTCCCAGAGATCAGAACTCCAAACACAGAGATCAGAACTCCAAACCCCCAGAGATCAGAACCCCAAACCCAGTGATCAGAACAGCGAACCCAGAGATCAGAACACCAAACTCCCAAAGATCAGAACCCCAAACTCCCAGAGAACAGGACCCCAAACCCCGAGAGATCAGAACCCCAAACCCCCAGAGATCAGAACCCCAAACCCAGAGATCAGCAGACCGAAGCTAGACATCAGAACCCCAAACCCCCAAAGATCAGAACCGCGAACCCAGAGATCAGAACACCAAACTCCCAGAGATCAGAACCCCAAACCCCCAGAGATCAGAATGCCAACCCCCCAGAGATCAGTACCCCAAAGCCCCAGAAGTCAGAACCTCAAATGCCCAGAGGTCAGAACCCCCAGAGATCAGAACCCCGAACCCAGAGATCAGAACACCAAACACCCAGAGATCAGAACCCCAACTCCCAGAGATCTGAGCCCTGAATCCAGAGATCAGAACCCCAAACTCAGAGATCAGAACCCCAAACCCAGATATCAGAACCTGAATCCCAGAGATGAGAACCCCAAACTCCAAGTAATCAGAACCCCGAACCGAGATTAGAACACCAATCCTAGAGATCAGAGCCCCACACCCAGAGATCAGAACCCCTAACTTCAGAGAATTGAACCCCAAACCCCCAGAGATCAAAACCACGAACCCAGTGATCAGAACCGCGAACCCAGAGATCAGAACACAAAACTCCCAAAGATCAGAACCCCAAACCTCCAGAGATCAGAACACCAAACTCCCAGAGATCAGAACCCCAAACCCAGTGATCAGAACCGCGAACCCAGAGATCAGAACACCAAACTCCCAGAGATCAGAACCCCAAAACCCAGAGATCAGAACCCCAAACCCCCAGAGATCAGAAGCCCAAACCCCCAGAGATCAGAACCCTGAACCCAGAGATTAGAACCCCCGAACTCCCAGAGATCAGTACACCTAACCTCCAGAAATCAGAACTCCAACACTCCCCAGAGATCAGTACCCCAAAGCCCCAAAGATCAGAACCTCAAATGCCGAGAGGTCAGAACACCCAGAGATCAGAACACCAAACACCCAGAGATCAGAACCCCAACTCCCAGAGATCTGAACCCTGAATCCAGAGATCAGAACCCCGAACCTCCAGAGATCAGAACAGAAACCCCCCAGAGATTACAACCCCAAAGCCCCAGAGATTAGAACCCCAAAGCCCCAGAGGCCAGAACCCCAAACCACCAGAGATCAGAACTCCAACCCCAGAGATCAGCATCCCGAAGCTCGAGATCAGAACCCCAAACACAGAGATCAGAACTCCAAACCACCAGAGATCAGATCCCCAAACCCAGTGATCAGAACCGCGAACCCAGAGATCAGAACACAAAACTCCCAAAGATCAGAACCCTAAACCCCCAGAGATCAGAACACCAAACTCCCAGAGATCAGAACTCCAAACACAGAGATCAGAACTCCAAACCCCCAGAGATCAGAACCCCAAACCCAGTGATCAGAACAGCGAACCCAGAGATCAGAACACCAAACTCCCAAAGATCAGAACCCCAAACTCCCAGAGAACAGGACCCCAAACCCCGAGAGATCAGAACCCCAAACCCCCAGAGACCAGAACCCCAAACCCAGAGATCAGCAGACCGAAGCTAGACATCAGAACCCCAAACCCCCAAAGATCAGAACTGCGAACCCAGAGATCAGAACACCAAACTCCCAGAGATCAGAACCCCAAACCCCAAGAGATCAGAATGCCAACCCCCCAGAGATCAGTACCCCAAAGCCCCAGAAGTCAGAACCTCAAATGCCCAGAGGTCAGAACCCCCAGAGATCAGAACCCCGAACCCAGAGATCAGAACACCAAACACCCAGAGATCAGAACCCCAACTCCCAGAGATCTGAGCCCTGAATCCAGAGATCAGAACCCCAAACTCAGAGATCAGAACCCCAAACCCAGATATCAGAACCTGAATCCCAGAGATGAGAACCCCAAACTCCAAGAGATCAGAACCCCGAACCGAGATTAGAACACCAATCCTAGAGATCAGAACCCCACACCCAGAGATCAGAACCCCTAACTTCAGAGAATTGAACCCCAACCCCCCAGAGATCAAAACCACGAACCCAGTGATCAGAACCGCGAACCCAGAGATCAGAACACAAAACTCCCAAAGATCAGAACCCCAAACCCCCAGAGATCAGAACACCAAACTCCCAGAGATCAGAACTCCAAACACAGAGATCAGAACTCCAAACCCCCAGAGATCAGAACCCCAAACCCAGTGATCAGAACAGCGAACCCAGAGATCAGAACACCAAACTCCCAAAGATCAGAACCCCAAACTCCCAGAGATCAGAACTCCAAACCCCCAGAGAACAGAACCCCTAACCCCGAGAGATCAGAACCCCAAACCCCCAGAGATCAGAACCCCAAACCCAGAGATCAGCAGACCGAAGCTAGAGATCAGAACCCGAAACCCCCAAAGATCAGAACCGCGAACCCAGAGATCAGAACACCAAACTCCCAGAGTTCAGAACCCCAAACACCCAGAGATCAGAACGCCAACCCCCCAGAGATCAGTACCCCAAAGCCCCAGAAGTCAGAACCTCAAATGCCCAGAGGTCAGAACCCCCAGAGATCAGAACCCCGAACCCAGAGATCAGAACACCAAACATCCAGAGATCAGAACCCCAACTCCCAGAGATCTGAGCCCTGAATCCAGAGATCAGAACCCCAAACCCAGAGATCAGAACCCCAAACCCAGATATAAGAACCTGAATCCCAGAGCTGAGAACCCCAAACTCCAAGAGATCAAAACCACAAACCCAGTGATCAGAACCCCAAACCCAGAGATCAGAACCCCAAACCACCAGAGATCAGAACCCCAAACCCAGTGATCAGAACCGCGAACCCAGAGGTCAGAACACCAAACTCCAAGAGATCAGAACCCCAAACCCCCAGAGATCAGAACCCCAAACCCCCAGAGATCAGAACCCCGAATCCCCAGAGATCAGAACCCCGAACCCAAAGATCAGAACCCCTAACTCCAGAGAATTGAACCCCAAACCCCGAGATCAGAACGCCGAACCCTGAGAGATCAAAACACCGAACCCAGAGACCAGAACCGTCAACCCAGAGATCAGAACCCCGAACCCCCAGAGATTAGAACCCCAAACCCCCAGAGATCAGAACCCCAAACCCCCAGAGATCTGAGCCCGGAATCCAGAGATCAGAACCCCAAACCCCCAGAGATCAGAACAGCAACCTCCCAGAGATCAGAATCCCAAATCCCCAGAGGTTAGAACCCCAAACCCCAAGAGATCAGAATCTCAAACCCCCAGAGATCAGAACCCCGAACCCAGAGATCAGAACCCCGAGCCCACAGAGATCAGAACCCCAAACCCAGCGATCAGAACCCCGAACCCATAGATTAGATCCCCAAACCCCGAGAGATCAGAATGCCGAACCCAGAGATCAAAACCCCAAACCCAGAGATCAGAACCGCAAATCCAGATATCAGAACCCCAAACCCAGAGATCAGAACCCCAAACCCCAGCGATCAGAACTCCAAATCCAATGTTCAGAACCCCAAAACTTCAGGGAACATAACCCCAAAACCAGAGATCAGACCCACAAACCCCCAGAGATCAGAACCCCAAACCCAGTGAGCAGAACCGCGAACCCGGTGATCAGAACATCAAATCCCCAGAGATCAGAACCCCAAATTCAGAGATCAGAACCCGAAACCCAGAGGCCAGAACCCCAAAACCCCAGATCAGAATTCCAAACCCAGAGATCAGCAGCCCGAAGCGAGAGATCAGAACCCCAAACCCCCAAAGATCAGAACCCAGAAGCCAGAGATCAGAACCCCGGACCCCCAAAGTTCAGAACCCGGAAGCCAGAGATCAGAACCCTGAAATCCCAGAGATCAGAACCCCGAATCCCCAGAGATCCGAACTCCAAACCCAGAGATCAGAACCCCGTAACCAGAGATCAGAACCCCAAACCCCCAGAGATCAGAAACACGAACCCAGTGATCAGAACCCCAAACCCAGAGATCAGAACCCCAAACCACCAGAGATCAGAACCCCAAACCCAGTGATCAGAACCGCGAACCCAGAGATCAGAACACCAAACTCCCAGAGATCAGAACCCCAAAACCCAGAGATCAGAACCCCAAACCCCCAGAGATCAGAACCCCAAACCCCCAGAGATCAGAACCCCGAACCCAGAGATTAGAACCCCCGAACTCCCAGAGATCAGTATACCTAACCTCCAGAAATCAGAACTCCAACCCCCCCCAGAGATCAGTACCCCAAAGCCCCAAAGATCAGAACCTCAAATGCCGAGAGGTCAGAACACCCAGAGATCAGAACACCAAACACCCAGATATCAGAACCCCAACTCCCAGAGATCTGAGCCCTGAATCCAGAGATCAGAACCCCGAACACCCAGAGATCAGAACAGAAACCCCCCAGAGATTACAACCCCAAAGCCCCAGAGATTAGAACCCCTAAGCCCCAGAGGCCAGAACTCCAAACCACCAGAGATCAGAACTCCAACCCCAGAGATCAGCATCCCGAAGCTAGAGATCAGAACCCCAAACCCAGTGATCAGAACAGCGAACCCAGAGATCAGAACACCAAACTCCCAAAGATCAGAACCCCAAACTCCCAGAGATCAGAACTCCAAACCCCCAGAGAACAGAACACCAAACCCCGAGAGATCAGAACCCCAAACCCCCAGAGATCAGAACCCCAAACCCAGAGATCAGCAGACCGAAGCTAGAGATCAGAACCCCAAACCCCCAAAGATCAGAACCGCGAACCCAGAGATCAGAACATCAAACTCCCAGAGTTCAGAACCCCAAACCCCCAGAGATCAGAACGCCAACCCCCCAGAGATCAGTACCCCAAAGCCCCAGAAGTCAGAACCTCAAATGCCCAGAGGTCAGAACCCCCAGAGATCAGAACCCCGAACCCAGAGATCAGAACACCAAACACCCAGAGGTCAGAACCACAACTCCCAGAGATCTGAGTCCTGAATCCAGAGATCAGAGCCCCAAACCCAGAGATCAGAACCCCAAACCCAGATATCAGAACCTGAATCCCAGAGCTGAGAACCCCAAACTCCAAGAGATCAAAACCACAAACCCAGTGATCAGAACCCCAAACCCAGAGATCAGAACCCCAAACCACCAGAGATCAGAACCGCAAACCCAGTGATCAGAACCGTGAACCCAGAGATCAGAACACCAAACTCCCATAGATCAGAACCCCAAGCCCCCAGAGATCAGAACCCCAAACCCCCAGAGATCAGAACCCCGAATCCCCAGAGATCAGAACCCCGAACCCAAAGATCAGAACCCCTAACTCCAGAGAATTGAACCCCAAACCCTGAGATCAGAACGCCGAAACCTGAGAGATCAAAACACCGAACCCAGAGACCAGAACCGTCAACCCAGAGATCCGAACCCCGAACCCCCAGAGATTAGAACCCCAAACCCCAAGAGATCAGAACCCCAAACCCCCAGAGATCTGAGCCCCGAATCCAGAGATCAGAACCCCGAACCCCCAGAGATCAGAACAGCAAACTCCCAGAGATCAGAACCCCAAATCCCCAGAGGTTAGAACCCCAAACCCCCAGAGATCAGAACCTCAAACCCCCAGAGATTAGAACCCCAAACTCCAGAGTTCAGAAACCCAAACCCCCAGAGATCAGAACCCCAAACCCCCAGAGAACAGAACCGCAAACCCAGAGATCAGAAACCCGAACCCAGAGATCAGAACCCCGAACCCAGAGATCAGAACCCCGAACCCACAGAGATCAGAACCCCAAACCCAGAGATCAGAACACCGAACCCATAGATTAGAGCCCCAAACCCCGAGAGATCAGAATGCCGAACCCAGAGATCAAAACCCCAAACCCAGAGATCAGAACCGCAAATCCAGATATCAGAACCCCAAACCCAGAGATCAGAACCCCAAACCCCAGCGATCAGAACTCCAAATCCAATGTTCAGAACCCCAATACCTCAGGGAACATAACCCCAAAACCAGAGATCAGACCCCCAAACCCCCAGAGATCAGAACCCCAAACCCAGTGAGCAGAACCGCGAACCCGGTGATCAGAACACCAAACTCCCAGAGATCTGAACCCCAAACCCCCAGAGATCAGAACCCCAATCCCAGAGATCAGAACCCCAAATCCAATGTTCAGAACATCAAAACCCCAGAGATCAGAACCCCAAATTCAGAGATCAGAACCCGGAACCCAGAAGCCAGAACCCCAATCCCCCAGATCAGAATTCCAAACCCAGAGATCAGCAGCCCGAAGCTAGAGATCAGAACCCCAAACCCCCAAAGATCAGAACCCAGAAGCCAGAGATCAGAACCCCAGACCCCCAAAGATCAGAACCCGGAAGCCAGAGATCAGAACCCTGAAATCCCAGAGATCAGAACCCCGAATCCCCAGAGATCAGAACTCCAAACCCAGAGATCAGAACCCCATAACCAGAGATCAGAACCCCAAACCCCCAGAGATCAGAAACACGAACCCAGTGATCAGAACCCCAAACCCAGAGATCAGAACCCCAAACCACCAGAGATCAGAACCCCAAACCCAGTGATCAGAACCGCGAACCCAGAGATCAGAACACCAAACTCCCAGAGATCAGAACCCCAAAACCCAGAGATCAGAACCGCAAACCCCCAGAGATCAGAACCCCAAACCCCCAGAGATCAGAACCCCGAACCCAGAGATTAGAACCCCCGAACTCCCAGAGATCAGTACACCTAACCTCCAGAAATCAGAACTCCAACCCCCCCCAGAGATCAGTACCCCAAAGCCCCAAAGATCAGAACCTCAAATGCCGAGAGGTCAGAACACCCAGAGATCAGAACACCAAACACCCAGAGATCAGCATCCCGAAGCTAGAGATCAGAACCCCAAACACAGAGATCAGAACTCCAAACCCAGTGATCAGAACAGCGAACCCTGAGATCAGAACACCAAACTCCCAGAGATCAGAACTTCAAACCCCCAGAGAACAGAACACCAAACCCCGAGAGATCAGAACCCCAAACCCCCAGAGATCAGAACCCCAAACCCAGAGATCAGCAGACCGAAGCTAGAGATCAGAACCCCAAACCCCCAAAGATCAGAACCGCGAACCCAGAGATCAGAACATCAAACTCCCAGAGTTCAGAACCCCAAACCCCCAGAGATCAGAACGCCAACCCCCCAGAGATCAGTACCCCAAAGCCCCAGAAGTCAGAACCTCAAATGCCCAGAGGTCAGAACCCCCAGAGATCAGAACCCCGAACCCAGACATCAGAACACCAAACACCCAGAGATCAGAACCCCAACTCCCAGAGATCTGAGTCCTGAATCCAGAGATCAGAACCCCAAACCCAGAGATCAGAACCCCAAACCCAGATATCAGAACCTGAATCCCAGAGCTGAGAACCCCAAACTCCAAGAGATCAAAACCACAAACCCAGTGATCAGAACCCCAAACCACCAGAGTTCAGAACCCCAAACCCAGTGATCAGAACTGCGAACCCAGAGATCAGAACACCAAACACCCAGAGATCAGAACCCCAAACCCCCAGAGATCAGAATCCCAAACCCCCAGAGATCAGAACCCCGTATCCCCAGAGATCAGAACCCCGAACCCAAAGATCAGAACCCCTAACTCCAGAGAATTGAACCCCAAACCCTGAGATCAGAACGCCGAAACCTGAGAGATCAAAACACCGAACCCAGAGACCAGAACCGTCAACCCAGAGATCAGAACCCCGAACCCCCAGAGATTAGAACCCCAAACCCCCAGAGATCAGAACCCCAAACCCCCGGAGATCTGAGCCCTGAATCCAGAGATCAGAACCCCGAACCCCCAGAGATCAGAACAGCAAACTCCCAGAGATCAGAACCCCAAATCCCCAGAGGTTAGAACCCCAAACCCCCAGAGATCAGAACCTCAAACCCCCAGAGATTAGAACCCCAAACTCCAGAGATCAGAAACCCAAACCCCCAGAGATCAGAACCCCAAACCCCCAGAGAACAGAACCCCAAACCCAGAGATCAGAAACCCGAACCCAGAGATCAGAACCCCGAACCCAGAGATCAGAACCCATAACCCACAGAGATCAGAACCCCAAACCCAGAGATCAGAACCCCGAACCCATAGATTAGAGCCCCAAACCCCGAGAGATCAGAATGCCGAACCCAGAGATCAAAACCCCAAACCCAGAGATCAGAACCGCAAATCCAGATATCAGAACCCCAAACCCAGAGATCAGAACCCCAAACCCCAGCGATCAGAACTCCAAATCCAATGTTCAGAACCCCAAAACTTCAGGGAACATAACCCCAAAACCAGAGATCAGACCCCCAAACCCCCAGAGATCAGAACCCCAAACCCAGTGAGCAGAACCGCGAACCCGGTGATCAGAACACCAAACTCCCAGAAATCTGAACCCCAAACCCCCAGAGATCAGAACCCCAATCCCAGAGATCAGAACCCCAAATCCAATGTTCAGAACATCAAAACCCCAGAGATCAGAACCCCAAATTCAGAGATCAGAACCCGGAACCCAGAGGCCAGAACCCCAATCCCCCAGATCAGAATTCCAAACCCAGAGATCAGAAGCCCGAAGCTAGAGATCAGAACCCCAAACCCCCAAAGATCAGAACCCAGAAGCCAGAGATCAGAACCCCAGACCCCCAAAGATCAGAACCCGGAAGCCAGAGATCAGAACCCTGAAATCCCAGAGATCAGAACCCCGAATCCCCAGAGATCAGAACTCCAAACCCAGAGATCAGAACCCCATAACCAGAGATCAGAACCCCAAACCCCCAGAGATCAGAAACACGAACCCAGTGATCAGAACCCCAAACCCAGAGATCAGAACCCCAAACCACCAGAGATCAGAGCCCCAAACCCAGTGATCAGAACCGCGAACCCAGAGATCAGAACACCAAACTCCCAGAGATCAGAACCCCAAAACCCAGAGATCAGAACCCCAAACCCACAGAGATCAGAACCCCAAACCCCCAGAGATCAGAACCCCGAACCCAGAGATTAGAACCCCCGAACTCCCAGAGATCAGTACACCTAACCTCCAGAAATCAGAACTCCAACCCTCCCCAGAGATCAGTACCCCAAAGCCCCAAAGATCAGAACCTCAAATGCCGAGAGGTCAGAACACCCAGAGATCAGAACACCAAACACCCAGAGATCAGCATCCCGAAGCTAGAGATCAGAACCCCAAACACAGAGATCAGAACTCCAAACCCAGTGATCAGAACAGCGAACCCAGAGATCAGAACACCAAACTCCCAGAGATCAGAACTTCAAACCCCCAGAGAACAGAACACCAAAGCCCGAGAGATCAGAACCCCAAACCCCCAGAGATCAGAATCCCAAACCCAGAGATCAGCAGACCGAAGCTAGAGATCAGAACCCCAAACCCCCAAAGATCAGAACCGCGAACCCAGAGATCAGAACATCAAACTCCCAGAGTTCAGAACCCCAAACCCCCAGAGATCAGAACGCCAACCCCCCAGAGATCAGTACCCCAAAGCCCCAGAAGTCAGAACCTCAAATGCCCAGAGGTCAGAACCCCCAGAGATCAGAACCCCGAACCCAGACATCAGAACACCAAACACCCAGAGATCAGAACCCCAACTCCCAGAGATCTGAGTCCTGAATCCAGAGATCAGAACCCCAAACCCAGAGATCAGAACCCCAAACCCAGATATCAGAACCTGAATCCCAGAGCTGAGAACCCCAAACTCCAAGAGATCAAAACCACAAACCCAGTGATCAGAACCCCAAACCACCAGAGATCAGAACCCCAAACCCAGTGATCAGAACCGCGAACCCAGAGATCAGAACACCAAACTCCCAGAGATCAGAACCCCAAACCCCCAGAGATCAGAATCCCAAACCCCCTTAGATCAGAACCCCGAATCCCCAGAGATCAGAACCCCGAACCCAAAGATCAGAACCCCTAACTCCAGAGAATTGAACCCCAAACCCTGAGATCAGAACGCCGAACCCTGAGAGATCAAAACACCGAACCCAGAGACCAGAACCGTCAACCCAGAGATCAGAACCCCGAACCCCCAGAGATTAGAACCCCAAACCCCCAGAGATCAGAACCCCAAACCCCCAGAGATCTGAGCCCTGAATCCAGAGATCAGAACCCCGAACCCCCAGAGATCAGAACAGCAAACTCCCAGAGATCAGAACCCCAAATCCCCAGAGGTTAGAACCCCAAACCCCCAGAGATCAGAACCTCAAACCCCCAGAGATTAGAACCCCAAACTCAAGAGATCAGAAACCCAAACCCCCAGAGATCAGAACCCCAAACCCCAGAGAACAGAACCCCAAACCCAGAGATCAGAAACCCGAACCCAGAGATCAGAACCCCGAACCCACAGAGATCAGAACCCCGAACCCATAGATTAGAGCCCCAAACCCCGAGAGATCAGAATGCCGAACCCAGAGATCAAAACCCCAAACCCAGAGATCAGAACCGCAAATCCAGATATCAGAACCCCAAACCCAGAGATCAGAACCCCAAACCCCAGCGATCAGAACTCCAAATCCAATGTTCAGAACCCCAAAACTTCAGGGAACATAACCCCAAAACCAGAGATCAGACCCCCAAACCCCCAGAGATCAGAACCCCAAACCAAGTGAGCAGAACCGCGAACCCGGTGATCAGAACACCAATCTCCCAGAGATCTGAACCCCAAACCCCCAGAGATCAGAACCCCAATCCCAGAGATCAGAACCCCAAATCCAATGTTCAGAACATCAAAACCCCAGAGATCAGAACCCCAAATTCAGAGATCAGAACCCGGAACCCAGAGGCCAGAACCCCAAACTCCCAGATCAGAATTCCAAACCCAGAGATCAGCAGCCCGAAGCTAGAGATCAGAACCCCAAACCCCCAAAGATCAGAACCCAGAAGCCAGAGATCAGAACCCCGGACCCCCAAAGATCAGAACACGGAAGCCAGAGATCAGAACCCTGAAATCCCAGAGATCAGAACCCCGAATCCCCAGAGATCAGAACTCCAAACCCAGAGATCAGAACCCCATAACCAGAGATCAGAACCCCAAACCCCCAGAGATCAGAAACACGAACCCAGTGATCAGAACCCCAAACCCAGAGATCAGAACCCCAAACCACCAGAGATCAGAACCCCAAACCCAGTGATCAGAACCGCGAACCCAGAGATCAGAACACCAAACTCCCAGAGATCAGAACCGCAAAACCCAGCGATCAGAACCCCAAACCCCCAGAGATCAGAACCCCAAACCCCCAAAGATCAGAACCCAGAAGCCAGAGATCAGAACCTCAGACCCCCAAAGATCAGAACCCGGAAGCCAGAGATCAGAACCCTGAAATCCCAGAGATCAGAACCCCGAATCCCCAGAGATCAGAACTCCAAACCCAGAGATCAGAACCCCATAACCAGAGATCAGAACCCCAAACCCCCAGAGATCAGAAACACGAACCCAGTGATCAGAACCCCAAACCCAGAGATCAGAACCCCAAACCACCAGAGATCAGAACCCCAAACCCAGTGATCAGAACCGCGAACCCAGAGATCAGAACACCAAACTCCCAGAGATCAGAACCCCAAAACCCAGAGATCAGAACCCCAAACCCCCAGAGATCAGAACCCCAAACCCAGAGATCAGAACCCCAAACCCAGATATCAGAACCTGAATCCTAGAGCTGAGAACCCCAAACTCCAAGAGATCAAAACCACAAACCCAGTGATCAGAACCCCAAACCACCAGAGATCAGAACCCCAAACCCAGTGATCAGAACCGCGAACCCGGAGATCAGAACACCAAACTCCCAGAGATCAGAACCCCAAACCCCCAGAGATCAGAATCCCAAACCCCCAGAGATCAGAACCCCGAATCCCCAGAGATCAGAACCCCGAACCCAAAGATCAGAACCCCTAACTCCAGAGAATTGAACCCCAAACCCTGAGATCAGAACGCCGAAACCTGAGAGATCAAAACACCGAACCCAGAGACCAGAACCGTCAACCCAGAGATCAGAACCCCGAACCCCCAGAGATTAGAACCCCAAACCCCCAGAGATCAGAACCCCAAACCCCCAGAGATCTGAGCCCTGAATCCAGAGATCAGAACCCCGAACCCCCAGAGATCATAACAGCAAACTCCCAGAGATCAGAACCCCAAATCCCCAGAGGTTAGAACCCCAAATCCCCAGAGATCAGAACCTCAAACCCCCAGAGATTAGAACCCCAAACTCCAGAGATCAGAAACCCAAACCCCCAGAGATCAGAACCCCAAACCCCCAGAGAACAGAACCCCAAACCCAGAGATCAGAAACCCGAACCCAGAGATCAGAACCCCGAACCCAGAGATCAGAACCCCGAACCCACAGAGATCAGAACCCCAAACCCAGAGATCAGAACCCCGAACCCATAGATTAGAGCCCCAAACCCCGAGAGATCAGAATGCCGAACCCAGAGATCAAAACCCCAAACCCAGAGATCAGAACCGCAAATCCAGATATCAGAACCCCAAACCCAGAGATCAGAACCCCAAACCCCAGCGATCAGAACTCCAAATCCAATGTTCAGAACCCCAAAACCTCAGGGAACATAACCCCAAAACCAGAGATCAGGCCCCCAATCCCCCAGAGATCAGAACCCCAAACCCAGTGAGCAGAACCGCGAACCCGGTGATCAGAACACCAATCTCCCAGAGATCTGAACCCCAAACCCCCAGAGATCAGAACCCCAATCCCAGAGATCAGAACCCCAAATCCAATGTTCAGAACATCAAAACCCCAAAGATCAGAACCCCAAATTCAGAGATCAGAACCCGGAACCCAGAGGCCAGAACCCCAAACCCCCAGATCAGAATTCCAAACCCAGAGATCAGCAGCCCGAAGCTAGAGATCAGAAGCCCAAACCCCCAAAGATCAGAACCCAGAAGCCAGAGATCAGAAACCCGGACCCCCAAAGATCAGAACCCGGAAGCCAGAGATCAGAACCCTGAAATCCCCAGAGATCAGAACTCCAAACCCAGAGATCAGAACCCCATAACCAGAGATCAGAACCCCAAACCCCCAGAGATCAGAAACACGAACCCAGTGATCAGAACCCCAAACCCAGAGATCAGAAGTCCAAACCACCAGAGATCAGAACCCCAAACCCAGTGATCAGAACCGCGAACCCAGAGATCAGAACACCAAATTCCAAGAGATCAGAACCGCAAAACCCAGCGATCAGAACCCCAAACCCCCAGAGATCAGAACCCCAAACCCCAAACCCAGAGATCAGTACACCTAACCTCCAGAAATCAGAACTCCAACCCCCCCCAGAAATCAGTACCCCAAAGCCCCAAAGATCAGAACCTCAAATGCCGAGAGGTCAGAACACCCAGAGATCAGAACACCAAACACCCAGAGATCAGAACCACAACTCCCAGAGATCTGAGCCCTGAATCCAGAGATCAGAACCCCGAATCACCAGAGATCAGAACTCCAACCCCAGAGATCAGAACCCCATAACCAGAGATCAGAACCCCAAACCCCCAGAGATCAGAACCCCGAACCAGCAGAGATCAGAACTCCAACCCCAGAGATCAGCATCCCGAAGCTAGAGATCAGAACCCCAAACACAGAGATCAGAACACAAAACTCCCAAAGATCAGAACCCCAAACCCCCAGAGATCAGAACACCAAACTCCCAGAGATCAGAACCCCAAACCCCCAGAGATCAGTACACCAAACTCCCAGAGATCAGAACCCCAAAACCCAGAGATCAGAACCCCAACTCCCAGAGATCTGAGCCCTAAATCCAGAGATCAGAACCCCGAACACCCAGAGATCAGAACAGAAACCCCCCCAGAGATTACAACCCCAAAGCCCCAGAGATTAGAACCCCAAAGCCCCAGAGGCCAGAACCCCAAACCACCAGAGATCAGAACTCCAATCCCAGAGATCAGCATCCCGAAGCTAGAGATCAGAACCCCAAACACAGAGATCAGAACTCCAAACCACCAGAGATCAGAACCTCAAACCCAGTGATCAGAACCGCGAACCCAGAGATCAGAACACAAAACTCCCAAAGATCAGAACCCCAAACCCCCAGAGATCAGAACACCAAACTCCCAGAGATCAGAACCCCAAACCCCGAGAGATCAGAACCCCAAACCCCCAGAGATCAGAACCCCAAACCCAGAGATCAGCAGACCGAAGCTAGAGATCAGAACCCCAAACCCCCAGAGATCAGAACCACAAACCCAGAGATCAGAACACCAAACTCCCAGAGATCAGAACCCCAAACCCCCAGAGATCAGAACACCAAACTCCCAGAGATCAGAACTCCAAACACAGAGATCAGAACTCCAAACCCCCAGAGATCAGAACCCCAAACCCAGAGATCAGCAGACCAAAGCTAGAGATCAGAACCCCAAACCCCCAAAGATCAGAACCACAAACCCAGAGATCAGAACACCAAACTCCCAGAGATCAGAACCCCAAACCCCCAGAGATCAGAACGCCAACCCCCCAGAGATCAGTACCCCAAAGCCCCAGAGGTCAGAACCTCAAATGCCCAGAGGTCAGAACACCCAGAGATCAGAACCCCGAACCCAGAGATCAGAACACCAAATACCCAGAGATCAGAACCCCAACTCCCAGAGATCTGAGCCCTGAATCCAGGGATCAGAACCCCAAACCCAGAGATCAGAACCCCAAACCCAGATATCAGAACCTGAATCCCAGAGATGAGAAACCCAAACTCAAAGAGATCAGAACCCCGAACCGAGATTAGAACACCAAACCTAGAGATCAGAACCCCACACCCAGAGATCAGAACCCCTAACTTCAGAGAATTGAACCCCAAACCCCCAGAGATCAAAACCACGAACCCAGTGATCAGAACCGCGAACCCAGAGATCAGAACACAAAACTTCAAAAGATCAGAACCCCAAACCCCCAGAGATCAGAACACCAAACTCCCACAGATCAGAACTCCAAACACAGAGATCAGAACTCCAAACCCCCAGAGATCAGAACCCCAAACCCAGTGATCAGAACACCAAACTCCCAAAGATCAGAACCTCAAACTCCCAGAGATCAGAACTCCAAACCCCCAGAGAACAGAACCCCAAACCCCGAGAGATCAGAACCCCAAACACACAGAGATCAGAACACCAAACCCAGAGATCAGCAGACCGAAGCTAGAGATCAGAACCCCAAACCCCCAAAGATCAGAACCGCGAACCCAGAGATCAGAACACCAAACTCCCAGAGATCAGAACCCCAAACCCCCAGAGATCAGAACGCCAACCACCCAGAGATCAGTACCCCAAAGCCCCAGAAGTCAGAACCTCAAATGCCCAGAGGTCAGAACCCCCAGAGATCAGAACCCCGAACCCAGAGATCAGAACACCAAACACGCAGAGATCAGAACCCCAACTCCCAGAGATCTGAGCCCTGAATCCAGAGATCAGAACCCCAAACCCAGAGATCAGAACTCAAAACCCAGATATCAGAAACTGAATCCCAGAAATGAGAACCCCAAACTCCAAGAGATCAGAACCCCGAACCGAGATTAGAACACCAAACCTAGAGATCAGAACCCCACACCCAGAGATCAGAACCTCTAACTTCAGAGAATTGAACCCCAAACCCCCAGAGATCAGAACCCCAAACCCAGAGATCAGAACCCCAAACCACCAGAGATCAGAACCCCGAACCCAGTGATCAGAACCGCGAACCCAGAGATCAGAACACCAAACTCCCAGAGATCAGAACCCCAAACCCCCAGAGATCAGAACCCCAAACCCCCAGAGATCAGAACCCCGAATCCCCAGAGATCAGAACACCGAACCCAAAGATCAGAACCCCTAACTCCAGAGAATTGAACCCCAAACCCTGAGATCAGAACGCCAAACCCTGAGAGATCAAAACACCGAACCCAGAGACCAGAACCGTCAACCCAGAGATCAGAACCCCGAACCCCCAGAGATTAGAACCCCAAACCCCCAGAGATCAGAACCCCAAACCTCCAGAGATCTGAACCCTGAATCCAGAGATCAGAACCCCGAACCCCCAGAGATCAGAACAGCAAACTCCCAGAGATCAGAACCCCAAATCCCCAGAGGTTAGAACCCCAAACCCCCAGAGATCAGAACCTCAAACCCCCAGAGATTAGAACCCCAAATCCAGAGATCAGAAACCCAAACCCCCAGAGATCAGAACCCCAAACCCCCAGAGAACAGAACCCCAAACCCAGAGATCAGAAACCCGAACCCAGAGATCAGAACCCCGAACCCAGAGATCAGAACTCCGAACCCACAGAGATTAGAACCCCAAACCCAGAGATCAGAACCCCGAACCCATAGATTAGAGCCCCAAACCCCGAGAGATCAGAATGCCGAAGCCAGAGATCAAAACCCCAAACCCAGAGATCAGAACCGCAAATCCAGATATCAGAACCCCAAACCCAGAGATCAGAACCCCAAACCCCAGCGATCAGAACTCCAAATCCAATGTTCAGAACCCCAAAACTTCAGGGAACATAACCCCAAAACCAGAGATCAGACCCCCAAACCCCCAGAGATCAGAACCCCAAACCCAGTGAGCAGAACAGCAAACCCGGTGATCAGAACACCAAACTCCCAACGAATTGAACCCCAAACCCCCAGAGATCAGAACCCCAATCCCAGAGATCAGAACCCCAAATCCAATGTTCAGAACATCAAAACCCCAGAGATCAGAACCCCAAATTCAGAGATCAGAACCCGGAACCCAGAGGCCAGAACCCCAATCCACCAGATCAGAATTCCAAACCCAGAGATCAGCATCCCGAAGCTAGAGATCAGAACCCCAAACCCCCAAATTTCAGAACCCAGAAGCCAGAGATCAGAACCCCGGACCCCCAAAGATCAGAACCCGGAAGCCAGAGATCAGAACCCTGAAATCCCAGAGATCAGAACCCGAATCGCCAGAGATCAGAACTCCAAACCCAGAGATCAGAACCCCATAACCAGAGATCAGAACCCCAAACCCCCAGAGATCAGAACCCCAAACCCAGTGATCAGAACCGCGAACCCAGAGATCAGAACACCAAACTCCCAGAGATCAGAACCCCAAAACCCAGAGATCAGAACCCCAAACCCCCAGAGATCAGAACCCCAAACCCCCAGAGATCAGAACCTCGAACCCAGAGATTAGAACCCCCGAACTCCCAGAGATCAGTACACCTAACCTCCAGAAATCAGAACTCCAACCCCCCACAGAGATCAGTACCCCAAAGCCCCAAAGATCAGAACCTCAAATGCTGAGAGGTCAGAACACCCAGAGATCAGAACACCAAACACCCAGAGATCAGAACCCCAACTCCCAGAGATCTGAGCCCTGAATCCAGAGATCAGAACCCCGAACCCCCAGAGATCAGAACAGAAACCCCCCAGAGATTGCAACCCCAAAGCCCCAGAGATTAGAACCCCAAAGCCCCAGAGGCCAGAACCCCAAACCCAGTGATCAGAACCGCGAACCCAGAGATCAGAACCCCAACTCCCAGAGATCTGAGCCCTGAATCCAGAGATCAGAACCCCGAACCCCCAGAGATCAGAACAGAAACCCCCCAGAGATTACAACCCCAAAGCCCCAGAGATTAGAACCCCAAAGCCCCAGAGGCCAGAACCCCAAACCACCAGAGATCAGAACTCCAACCCCAGAGATCAGCATCCCGAAGCTAGAGATCAGAACCCCAAACACAGAGATCAGAACTCCAAACCACCAGAGATCAGAACCCCAAACCCAGTGATCAGAACCGCGAACCCAGAGATCAGAACACAAAACTCCCAAAGATCAGAACCCCAAACCCCCAGAGATCAGAACACCAAACTCCCAGAGATCAGAACTCCAAACACAGAGATCAGAACTCCAAACCCCCAGAGATCAGAACCCCAAACCCCGTGATCAGAACAGCGAACCCAGAGATCAGAACACCAAACTCCCAAAGATCAGAACCCAGAACCCAGAGATTAGAACCCCAAACCCCCAGAGATCAGAACCCCAAACCCCCAGAGATCAGAACCTCGAACCCAGAGATTAGAACCCCCGAACTCCCAGAGATCAGTACACCTAACCTCCAGAAATCAGAACTCCAACCCCCCACAGAGATCAGTACCCCAAAGCCCCAAAGATCAGAACCTCAAATGCCGAGAGGTCAGAACACCCAGAGATCAGAACACCAAACACCCAGAGATCAGAACCCCAACTCCCAGAGATCTGAGCCCTGAATCCAGAGATCAGAACCCCGAACCCCCAGAGATCAGAACAGAAACCCCCCAGAGATTACAACCCCAAAGCCCCAGAGATTAGAACCCCAAAGCCCCAGAGGCCAGAACCCCAAACCACCAGAGATCAGAACTCCAACCCCAGAGATCAGCATCCCGAAGCTAGAGATCAGAACCCCAAACACAGAGATCAGAACTCCAAACCACCAGAGATCAGAACCCCAAACCCAGTGATCAGAACCGCGAACCCAGAGATCAGAACACAAAACTCTCAAAGATCAGAACCTTAAACCCCCAGAGATCAGAACACCAAACTCCCAGAGATCAGAACTCCAAACACAGAGATCAGAACTCCAAACCCCCAGAGATCAGAACCCCAAACCCCGTGATCAGAACAGCGAACCCAGAGATCAGAACACCAAACTCCCAAAGATCAGAACCCAGAACCCAGAGATTAGAACCCCCGAACTCCCAGAGATCAGTACACCTAACCTCCAGAAATCAGAACTCCAACCACCCCCAGAGATCAGTACCCCAAAGCCCCAAAGATCAGAACCTCAAATGCCGAGAGGTCAGAACACCCAGAGATCAGAACACCAAACACCCAGAGATCAGAGCACCAACTCCCAGAGATCTGAGCCCTGAATCCAGAGATCAGAACCCCGAACCCCCAGAGATCAGAACAGAAACCCCCCAGAGATTACAACCCCAAAGCCCCAGAGATTAGAACCCCAAAGCCCCAGAGGCCAGAACCCCAAACCACCAGAGATCAGAACTCCAACCCCAGAGATCAGCATCCCGAAGCTAGAGATCAGAACCCCAAACACAGAGATCAGAACTCCAAACCACCAGAGATCAGAACCCCAAACCCAGTGATCAGAACCGCGAACCCAAAGATCAGAACCCCAAACTCCCAGAGATCAGAACTCCAAACCCCCAGAGAACAGAACCCCAAACCCCGAGAGATCAGAACCCCAAACCCCCAGAGATCAGAACCCCAAACCCAGAGATCAGCAGACCGAAGCTAGAGATCAGAACCCCAAACCCCCAAAGATCAGAACCGCGAACCCAGAGATCAGAACACCAAACTCCCAGAGATCAGAACCCCAAACCCCCAGAGATCAGAACGCCAACCCCCCAGAGATCAGTACCCCAAAGCCCCAGAGATCAGAACCCCGAACCCAAAGATCAGAACCACTAACTCCAGAGAATTGAACCCCAAACCCTGAGATCAGAACCCCGAACCCTGAGAGATCAAAACACCGAACCCAGAGACCAGAACCGTCAACCCAGTGATCAGAACCCCCAACCCCCAGAGATTAGAACCCCAAACCCCCAGAGATCAGAACCCCAAACCCCCAGAGATCTGAACCCTGAATCCAGAGATCAGAACCCCGAACCCCCAGAGATCAGAACAGCAAACTCCCAGAGATCAGAACCCCAAATCCCCAGAGGTTAGAACCCCAAACCCCCAGAGATCAGAACCTCAAACCCCCCAGAGATTAGAACCCCAAACTCCAGAGATCAGAAACCCAAACCCCCAGAGATCAGAACCCCAAACCCCCAGAGAACAGAACCCAAAATCCAGAGATCAGAAACCCGAACCCAGAGATCAGAACCCCGAACCCAGAGATCAGAACCCCTAACCCACAGAGATCAGAACCCCAAACCCAGAGCTCAGAACCCCGAACCCATAGATTAGAGCCCCAAACCCCGAGCGATCAGAATGCCGAACCCAGAGATCAAAACCCCAAACCCAGAGATCAGAACCGCAAATCCAGATATCAGAACCCCAACCCAGAGATCAGAACCCCAAACCCCAGCGATCAGAACTCCAAATCCAATGTTCAGAACCCCAAAACTTCAGGGAACATAACCCCAAACCAGAGATCAGACCCCCAAACCCCCAGAGATGAGAACCCAAACCCAGTGAGCAGAACCGCGAACCCGGTGATCAGAACACCAAACTCCCAGAGATCTGAACCCCAAACCCCCAGAGATCAGAACCCCAATCCCAGAGATCAGAACCCCAAATCCAATGTTCAGAACATCAAAACCCCAGAGATCAGAACCCCAAATTCAGAGATCAGAACCCAGAACCCAGAGGCCAGAACCCCAAACCCCCAGATCAGAATTCCAAACCCAGAGATCAGCATCCCGAAGCTAGAGATCAGAACCCCAAACCCCCAAAGATCAGAACCCAGAAGCCAGAGATCAGAACCCCGGACCCCCAAAGATCAGAACCCGGAAGCCAGAGATCAGAACCCTGAAATCCCAGAGATCAGAACCCCGAATCCCCAGAGACCAGACCTCCAAACCCAGAGATCAGAACCCCATAACCAGAGATCAGAACCCCAAACCCCCAGAGATCAGAAACACGAACCCAGTGATCAGAACCCCAAACCCAGAGATTAGAACCCCAAATCAGCAGAGATCAGAACCCCAAACCCAGTGATCAGAACCGCGAACCCAGAGATCAGAACACCAAACTCCCAGAGATCAGAACCCCAAAACCCAGAGATCAGAACCCCAAACCCCCAGAGATCAGAACCCCAAACCCCCAGAGATCAGAACCTCGAACCCAGAGATTAGAACCCCCGAACTCCCAGAGATCAGTACACCTAACCTCCAGAAATCAGAACTCCAACCCCCCACAGAGATCAGTACCCCAAAGCCCCAAAGATCAGAACCTCAAATGCCGAGAGGTCAGAACACCCAGAGATCAGAACACCAAACACCCAGAGATCAGAACCCCAACTCCCAGAGATCTGAGCCCTGAATCCAGAGATCAGAACCCCGAACCCCCAGAGATCAGAACAGAAACCCCCCAGAGATTGCAACCCCAAAGCCCCAGAGATTAGAACCCCAAAGCCCCAGAGGCCAGAACCCCAAACCCAGTGATCAGAACCGCGAACCCAGAGATCAGAACCCCAACTCCCAGAGATCTGAGCCCTGAATCCAGAGATCAGAACCCCGAACCCCCAGAGATCAGAACAGAAACCCCCCAGAGATTACAACCCCAAAGCCCCAGAGATTAGAACCCCAAAGCCCCAGAGGCCAGAACCCCAAACCACCAGAGATCAGAACTCCAACCCCAGAGATCAGCATCCCGAAGCTAGAGATCAGAACCCCAAACACAGAGATCAGAACTCCAAACCACCAGAGATCAGAACCCCAAACCCAGTGATCAGAACCGCGAACCCAGAGATCAGAACACAAAACTCCCAAAGATCAGAACCCCAAACCCCCAGAGATCAGAACACCAAACTCCCAGAGATCAGAACTCCAAACACAGAGATCAGAACTCCAAACCCCCAGAGATAAGAACCCCAAACCCCGTGATCAGAACAGCGAACCCAGAGATCAGAACACCAAACTCCCAAAGATCAGAACCCAGAACCCAGAGATTAGAACCCCAAACCCCCAGAGATCAGAACCCCAAACCCCCAGAGATCAGAACCTCGAACCCAGAGATTAGAACCCCCGAACTCCCAGAGATCAGTACACCAAACCTCCAGAAATCAGAACTCCAACCCCCCACAGAGATCAGTACCCCAAAGCCCCAAAGATCAGAACCTCAAATGCCGAGAGGTCAGAACACCCAGAGATCAGAACACCAAACACCCAGAGATCAGAACCCCAACTCCCAGAGATCTGAGCCCTGAATCCAGAGATCAAAACCCCGAACCCCCAGAGATCAGAACAGAAACCCCCCAGAGATTACAACCCCAAAGCCCCAGTGATTAGAACCCCAAAGCCCCAGAGGCCAGAACCCCAAACCACCAGAGATCAGAACTCCAACCCCAGAGATCAGCATCCCGAAGCTAGAGATCAGAACCCCAAACACAGAGATCAGAACTCCAAACCACCAGAGATCAGAACCCCAAACCCAGTGATCAGAACCGCGAACCCAGAGATCAGAACACAAAACTCTCAAAGATCAGAACCCCAAACCCCCAGAGATCAGAACACCAAACTCCCAGAGATCAGAACTCCAAACACAGAGATCAGAACTCCAAACCCCCAGAGATCAGAACCCCAAACCCCGTGATCAGAACAGCGAACCCAGAGATCAGAACACCAAACTCCCAAAGATCAGAACCCAGAACCCAGAGATTAGAACCCCCGAACTCCCAGAGATCAGTACACCTAACCTCCAGAAATCAGAACTCCAACCACCCCCAGAGATCAGTACCCCAAAGCCTCAAAGATCAGAACCTCAAATGCCGAGAGGTCAGAACACCCAGAGATCAGAACACCAAACACCCAGAGATCAGAGCACCAACTCCCAGAGATCTGAGCCCTGAATCCAGAGATCAGAACCCCGAACCCCCAGAGATCAGAACAGAAACCCCCCAGAGATTACAACCCCAAAGCCCCAGAGATTAGAACCCCAAAGCCCCAGAGGCCAGAACCCCAAACCACCAGAGATCAGAACCCCAAACCCAGTGATCAGAACCGCGAACCCAAAGATCAGAACCCCAAACTCCCAGAGATCAGAACTCCAAACCCCCAGAGAACAGAACCCCAAACCCCGAGAGATCAGAACCCCAAACCCCCAGAGATCAGAACCCCAAACCCAGAGATCAGCAGACCGAAGCTAGAGATCAGAACCCCAAACCCCCAAAGATCAGAACCGCGAACCCAGAGATCAGAACACCAAACTCCCAGAGATCAGAACCCCAAACCCCCAGAGATCAGAACGCCAACCCCCCAGAGATCAGTACCCCAAAGCCCCAGAGATCAGAACCCCGAACCCAAAGATCAGAACCACTAACTCCAGAGAATTGAACCCCAAACCCTGAGATCAGAACCCCGAACCCTGAGAGATCAAAACACCGAACCCAGAGACCAGAACCGTCAACCCAGTGATCAGAACCCCCAACCCCCAGAGATTAGAACCCCAAACCCCCAGAGATCAGAACCCCAAACCCCCAGAGATCTGAACCCTGAATCCAGAGATAAGAACCCCGAACCCCCAGAGATCAGAACAGCAAACTCCCAGAGATCAGAACCCTAAATCCCCAGAGGTTAGAACCCCAAACCCCCAGAGATCAGAACCTCAAACCCCCCAGAGATTAGAACCCCAAACTCCAGAGATCAGAAACCCAAACCCCCAGAGATCAGAACCCCAAACCCCCAGAGAACAGAACCCAAAATCCAGAGATCAGAAACCCGAACCCAGAGATCAGAACCCCGAACCCAGAGATCAGAACCCCTAACCCACAGAGATCAGAACCCCAAACCCAGAGCTCAGAACCCCGAACCCATAGATTAGAGCCCCAAACCCCGAGCGATCAGAATGCCGAACCCAGAGATCAAAACCCCAAACCCAGAGATCAGAACCGCAAATCCAGATATCAGAACCCCAACCCAGAGATCAGAACCCCAAACCCCAGCGATCAGAACTCCAAATCCAATGTTCAGAACCCCAAAACTTCAGGGAACATAACCCCAAACCAGAGATCAGACCCCCAAACCCCCAGAGATCAGAACCCAAACCCAGTGAGCAGAACCGCGAACCCGGTGATCAGAACACCAAACTCCCAGAGATCTGAACCCCAAACCCCCAGAGAACAGAACCCCAATCCCAGAGATCAGAACCCCAAATCCAATGTTCAGAACATCAAAACCCCAGAGATCAGAACCCCAAATTCAGAGATCAGAACCCAGAACCCAGAGGCCAGAACACCAAACCCCCAGATCAGAATTCCAAACCCAGAGATCAGCATCCCGAAGCTAGAGATCAGAACCCCAAACCCCCAAAGATCAGAACCCAGAAGCCAGAGATCAGAACCCCGGACCCCCAAAGATCAGAACCCGGAAGCCAGAGATCAGAACCCTGAAATCCCAGAGATCAGAACCCCGAATCCCCAGAGACCAGACCTCCAAACCCAGAGATCAGAACCCCATAACCAGAGATCAGAACCCCAAACCCCCAGAGATCAGAAACACGAACCCAGTGATCAGAACCCCAAACCCAGAGATCAGAACCCCAAACCACCAGAGATCAGAACCCCAAACCCAGTGATCAGAACCGCGAACCCAGAGATCAGAACACCAAACTCCCAGAGATCAGAACCCCAAAGCCCAGAGATCAGAACCCCAAACCCCCAGAGATCAGAACCCAAAATCCCCAGAGATCAGAACCCCGAACCCAGAGATTAGAACCCCCGAACTCCCAGAGATCAGTACACCTAACCTCCAGAAATCAGAACTCCAACCCCCCCCAGTGATCAGTACCCCAAAGCCCCAAAGATCAGAACCTCAAATGCCGAGAGGTCAGAACACCCAGAGATCAGAACAACAAACACCCAGAGATCAGAACCCTAACTCCCAGAGATCTGAGCCCTGAATCCAGAGATCAGAACCCCGAACCCCCAGAGATCAGAACAGAAACCCCCAGAGATTACAACCCCAAAGCCGTAGAGATTAGAACCCCAAAGCCCCAGAGGCCAGAACCCCAAACCACCAGAGATCAGAACTCCAACCCCAGAGATCAGCATCCCAAAGCTAGAGATCAGAACCCCAAACACAGAGATCAGAACTCCAAACCACCAGAGATCAGAACCCCAAACCCAGTGATCAGAACCGCGAACCCAGAGATCAGAACACAAAACTCCCAAAGATCAGAACCCCACACTCCCAGAGATCAGAACTCCAAACCCCGAGAGATCAGAACCCCATACCCCCAGAGATCAGAACCACAAACCCAGAGATCAGCAGACAGAAGCTAGAGATCAGAACCCCAAACCCCCAAAGATCAGAACCGCGAACCCAGAGATCAGAACACCAAACTCCGAGAGATCAGAACCCCAAACCCCCAGAGATCAGAACGCCAACCCCCCAGAGATCAGTACCCCAAAGCCCCAGAGATCAGAACCCCGAACCCAAAGATCAGAACCCCTAACTCCAGAGAATTGAACCCCAAACCCTGAGATCAGAACGCCGAACCCTGAGAGATCAAAACACCGAACCCAGAGACCAGAACCGTCAACCCAGAGATCAGAACCCCCAGAGATTAGAACCCCAAACCCCCAGAGATCACAACCCCAAACCCCCAGAGATCTGAGCCCTGAATCCAGAGATCAGAACGCCGAACCCCCAGAGATCAGAACAGCAAACTCCCAGAGATTAGAACCCCAAATCCCCAGAGGTTAGCACCCCAAACCCCCAGAGATCAGAACACCGAACCCAGGGATCAAAACCCCAAACCCAGAGATCAGAACCCCGAACCCAGAGATCAGAACCGCAAACCCAGAGATCAGAAACCCAATCCCAGAGATCAGAACCGCAAATCCAGATATCAGAACCCCAAACCCAGAGATCAGAACCCCGGACCCAGAGATTAGAGCCCCAAACCCAGAGATCAGAATGCCGAACCCAGAGATCAAAACCCCAAACCCAGAGATCAGAACCGCAAATCCAGATATCAGAACCCCAAACCCAGAGATCAGAACCCCAAACCCCAGCGATCAGAACTCCAAATCCAATGTTCAGAACCCCAAAACTTCAGGGAACATAACCCCAAAACCAGAGATCAGACCCCAAACCCCCAGAGATCAGAACCCCAAACCCAGTGAGCAGAACCGCGAACCCGGTGATCAGAACACCAAACTCCCAGAGATCTGAACCCCAAAGCCCCAGAGATCAGAACCCCAATCCCAGAGATCAGAACCCCAAATCGAATGTTCAGAACATCAAAACCCCAGAGATCAGAACCCCAAATCCAGAGATCAGAACCCGGAACCCAGAGGCCAGAACCCCAAACCCCCAGATCAGAATTCCAAACCCAGAGATCAGCATCCCGAAGCTAGAGATCAGAACCCCAAACCCCCAAAGATCAGAACCCAGAAGCCAGAGATCAGAACCCCGGACCCCTAAAGATCAGAACCCGGAAGCCAGAGATCAGAACCCTGAAATCCCAGAGATCAGAACCCCGAATCCCCAGAGATCAGAACTCCAAACCCAGAGATCAGAACCCCATAACCAGAGATCAGAACCCCAAACCACCAGAGATCAGAAACCCAAACCAAGTGATCAGAACCGCGAACCCAGAGATCAGAACACCAAACTCCCAGAGATCAGAACCCCAAAACCCAGAGATCAAAACCCCAAACCCCCAGAGATCAGAACCCCAAACCCCTAGAGATCAGAACCCCGAACCCAGAGATTAGAACCCCCGAACTCCCAGAGATCAGTACACCTAACCTCCAGAAATCAGAACTCCAACCCCCACACAGATCAGTACCCCAAAGCCCCAAAGATCAGAACCTCAAATGCCGAGAGGTCAGAACACCCAGAGATCAGAACACCAAACACCCAGAGATCAGAACCCCAACTCCCAGAGATCTGAGCCCTGAATCCAGAGATCAGAACCCCGAACCCCCAGAGATCAGAACAGAAACCCCCCAGAGATTACAACCCCAAAGCCCCAGAGATTAGAACCCCAAACACCCAGAGATCAGAAACCCAAACCCCCAGAGATCAGAACCCCAAACACCGAGAGATCAGAACACCAAACCCCCAGAGATCAGAACCCCAAACCCCCAGAGATCAGAACACCAAACTCCCAGATATCAGATCTCCAAACACAGAGATCAGAATTCAAACCCCCAGAGATCAGAACCCCAAACCCAGTGATCAGAACAGCGAACCCAGAGATCAGAACACCAAACTCCCAAAGATCAGAACCCCAAACTCCCAGAGATCAGAACTTCAAACCCCCAGAGAACAGAACCCCAAACCCCGAGAGATCAGAACCCCATACCCCCAGAGATCAGAACCCCAAATCCAGAGATCAGCAGACCGAAGCTAGAGATCAGTACCCCAAACCCCCAAAGATCAGAACCGCGAACCCAGAGATCAGAACACCAAACTCCCAGAGATCAGAACCCCAAACCCCCAGAGATCAGAACCCCAAACCCCCAGAGATCAGAACCCCGAATCCCCAGAGATCAGAACCCCGAACCCAAAGATCAGAACCCCTAACTCCAGAGAATTGAACCCCAAACCCTGAGATCAGAACGCCGAACCCTGAGAGATCAAAACACCGAACCCAGAGACCAGAACCGTCAACCCAGAGATCAGAACCCCGAACCCCCAGAGATTAGAACACCAAACCCCCAGAGATCAGAACCCCAAACCCCCAGAGATCTGAGCCCTGAATCCAGAGATCAGAACCCCGAACCCCCAGAGATCAGAACAGCAAACTCCCAGAGAGCAGAACCCCAAATCCCCAGAGGTTAGAACCCCAAACCCCCAGAGATCAGAACCCCAAACTCCCAGAGATCAGAACCCCAAACCCCCAGAGATCAGAAACCCAAACCCCCTGAGATCAGAAACCCAAACCCACAGAGATCAGTACCCCAAAGCCCCAAAGATCAGAACCTCAAATGCCGAGAGGTCAGAACACCCAGAGATCAGAACACCAAACACCCAGAGATCAGAACCCCAACTCCCAGAGATCTGAGCCCTGAATCCAGAGATCAGAACCCCGAACCCCCAGAGATCAGAACAGAAACCCCCCAGAGATTGCAACCCCAAAGCCCCAGAGATTAGAACCCCAAAGCCCCAGAGGCCAGAACCCCAAACCCAGTGATCAGAACCGCGAACCCAGAGATCAGAACCCCAACTCCCAGAGATCTGAGCCCTGAATCCAGAGATCAGAACCCCGAACCCCCAGAGATCAGAACAGAAACCCCCCAGAGATTACAACCCCAAAGCCCCAGAGATTAGAACCCCAAAGCCCCAGAGGCCAGAACCCCAAACCACCAGAGATCAGAACTCCAACCCCAAAGATCAGCATCCCGAAGCTAGAGATCAGAACCCCAAACACAGAGATCAGAACTCCAAACCACCAGAGATCAGAACCCCAAACCCAGTGATCAGAACCGCGAACCCAGAGATCAGAACACAAAACTCCCAAAGATCAGAACCCCAAACCCCCAGAGATCAGAACACCAAACTCCCAGAGATCAGAACTCCAAACACAGAGATCAGAACTCCAAACCCCCAGAGATCAGAACCCCAAACCCCGTGATCAGAACAGCGAACCCAGAGATCAGAACACCAAACTCCCAAAGATCAGAACCCAGAACCCAGAGATTAGAACCCCAAACCCCCAGAGATCAGAACCCCAAACCCCCAGAGATCAGAACCTCGAACCCAGAGATTAGAACCCCCGAACTCCCAGAGATCAGTACACCAAACCTCCAGAAATCAGAACTCCAACCCCCCACAGAGATCAGTACCCCAAAGCCCCAAAGATCAGAACCTCAAATGCCGAGAGGTCAGAACACCCAGAGATCAGAACACCAAACACCCAGAGATCAGAACCCCAACTCCCAGAGATCTGAGCCCTGAATCCAGAGATCAAAACCCCGAACCCCCAGAGATCAGAACAGAAACCCCCCAGAGATTACAACCCCAAAGCCCCAGAGATTAGAACTCCAAAGCCCCAGAGGCCAGAACCCCAAACCACCAGAGATCAGAACTCCAACCCCAGAGATCAGCATCCCGAAGCTAGAGATCAGAACCCCAAACACAGAGATCAGAACTCCAAACCACCAGAGATCAGAACCCCAAACCCAGTGATCAGAACCGCGAACCCAGAGATCAGAACACAAAACTCTCAAAGATCAGAACCCCAAACCCCCAGAGATCAGAACACCAAACTCCCAGAGATCAGAACTCCAAACACAGAGATCAGAACTCCAAACCCCCAGAGATCAGAACCCCAAACCCCGTGATCAGAACAGCGAACCCAGAGATCAGAACACCAAACTCCCAAAGATCAGAACCCAGAACCCAGAGATTAGAACCCCCGAACTCCCAGAGATCAGTACACCTAACCTCCAGAAATCAGAACTCCAACCACCCCCAGAGATCAGTACCCCAAAGCCTCAAAGATCAGAACCTCAAATGCCGAGAGGTCAGAACACCCAGAGATCAGAACACCAAACACCCAGAGATCAGAGCACCAACTCCCAGAGATCTGAGCCCTGAATCCAGAGATCAGAACCCCGAACCCCCAGAGATCAGAACAGAAACCCCCCAGAGATTACAACCCCAAAGCCCCAGAGATTAGAACCCCAAAGCCCCAGAGGCCAGAACCCCAAACCACCAGAGATCAGAACCCCAAACCCAGTGATCAGAACCGCGAACCCAAAGATCAGAACCCCAAACTCCCAGAGATCAGAACTCCAAACCCCCAGAGAACAGAACCCCAAACCCCGAGAGATCAGAACCCCAAACCCCCAGAGATCAGAACCCCAAACCCAGAGATCAGCAGACCGAAGCTAGAGATCAGAACCCCAAACCCCCAAAGATCAGAACCGCGAACCCAGAGATCAGAACCCCAAACCCAGAGATCAGCAGACCGAAGCTAGAGATCAGAACCCCAAACCCCCAAAGATCAGAACCGCGAACCCAGAGATCAGAACACCAAACTCCCAGAGATCAGAACCCCAAACCCCCAGAGATCAGAACGCCAACCCCCCAGAGATCAGTACCCCAAAGCCCCAGAGATCAGAACCCCGAACCCAAAGATCAGAACCACTAACTCCAGAGAATTGAACCCCAAACCCTGAGATCAGAACCCCGAACCCTGAGAGATCAAAACACCGAACCCAGAGACCAGAACCGTCAACCCAGTGATCAGAACCCCCAACCCCCAGAGATTAGAACCCCAAACCCCCAGAGATCAGAACCCCAAACCCCCAGAGATCTGAACCCTGAATCCAGAGATAAGAACCCCGAACCCCCAGAGATCAGAACAGCAAACTCCCAGAGATCAGAACCCTAAATCCCCAGAGGTTAGAACCCCAAACCCCCAGAGATCAGAACCTCAAACCCCCCAGAGATTAGAACCCCAAACTCCAGAGATCAGAAACCCAAACCCCCAGAGATCAGAACCCCAAACCCCCAGAGAACAGAACCCAAAATCCAGAGATCAGAAACCGGAACCCAGAGATCAGAACCCCGAACCCAGAGATCAGAACCCCTAACCCACAGAGAACAGAACCCCAAACCCAGAGCTCAGAACCCCGAACCCATAGATTAGAGCCCCAAACCCCGAGCGATCAGAATGCCGAACCCAGAGATCAAAACCCCAAACCCAGAGATCAGAACCGCAAATCCAGATATCAGAACCCCAACCCAGAGATCAGAACCCCAAACCCCAGCGATCAGAACTCCAAATCCAATGTTCAGAACCCCAAAACTTCAGGGAACATAACCCCAAACCAGAGATCAGACCCCCAAACCCCCAGAGATCAGAACCCAAACCCAGTGAGCAGAACCGCGAATCCGGTGATCAGAACACCAAACTCCCAGAGATCTGAACCGCAAACCCCCAGAGAACAGAACCCCAATCCCAGAGATCAGAACCCCAAATCCAATGTTCAGAACATCAAAACCCCAGAGATCAGAACCCCAAATTCAGAGATCAGAACCCAGAACCCAGAGGCCAGAACCCCAAACCCCCAGATCAGAATTCCAAACCCAGAGATCAGCATCCCGAAGCTAGAGATCAGAACCCCAAACCCCCAAAGATCAGAACCCAGAAGCCAGAGATCAGAACCCCGGACCCCCAAAGATCAGAACCCGGAAGCCAGAGATCAGAACCCTGAAATCCCAGAGATCAGAACCCCGAATCCCCAGAGACCAGACCTCCAAACCCAGAGATCAGAACCCCATAACCAGAGATCAGAACCCCAAACCCCCAGAGATCAGAAACACGAACCCAGTGATCAGAACCCCAAACCCAGAGATCAGAACCCCAAACCACCAGAGATCAGAACCCCAAACCCAGTGATCAGAACCGCGAACCCAGAGATCAGAACACCAAACTCCCAGAGATCAGAACCCCAAAGCCCAGAGATCAGAACCCCAAACCCCCAGAGATCAGAACCCAAAATCCCCAGAGATCAGAACCCCGAACCCAGAGATTAGAACCCCCGAACTCCCAGAGATCAGTACACCTAACCTCCAGAAATCAGAACTCCAACCCCCCCCAGTGATCAGTACCCCAAAGCCCCAAAGATCAGAACCTCAAATGCCGAGAGGTCAGAACACCCAGAGATCAGAACAACAAACACCCAGAGATCAGAACCCTAACTCCCAGAGATCTGAGCCCTGAATCCAGAGATCAGAACCCCGAACCCCCAGAGATCAGAACAGAAACCCCCAGAGATTACAACCCCAAAGCCCCAGAGATTAGAACCCCAAAGCCCCAGAGGCCAGAACCCCAAACCACCAGAGATCAGAACTCCAACCCCAGAGATCAGCATCCCAAAGCTAGAGATCAGAACCCCAAACACAGAGATCAGAACTCCAAACCACCAGAGATCAGAACCCCAAACCCAGTGATCAGAACCGCGAACCCAGAGATCAGAACACAAAACTCCCAAAGATCAGAACCCCACACTCCCAGAGATCAGAACTCCAAACCCCGAGAGATCAGAACCCCATACCCCCAGAGATCAGAACCACAAACCCAGAGATCAGCAGACAGAAGCTAGAGATCAGAACCCCAAACCCCCAAAGATCAGAACCGCGAACCCAGAGATCAGAACACCAAACTCCGAGAGATCAGAACCCCAAACCCCCAGAGATCAGAACGCCAACCCCCCAGAGATCAGTACCCCAAAGCCCCAGAGATCAGAACCCCGAACCCAAAGATCAGAACCCCTAACTCCAGAGAATTGAACCCCAAACCCTGAGATCAGAACGCCGAACCCTGAGAGATCAAAACACCGAACCCAGAGACCAGAACCGTCAACCCAGAGATCAGAACCCCCAGAGATTAGAACCCCAAACCCCCAGAGATCAGAACCCCAAACCCCCAGAGATCTGAGCCCTGAATCCAGAGATCAGAACGCCGAACCCCCAGAGATCAGAACAGCAAACTCCCAGAGATTAGAACCCCAAATCCCCAGAGGTTAGCACCCCAAACCCCCAGAGATCAGAACACCGAACCCAGGGATCAAAACCCCAAACCCAGAGATCAGAACCCCGAACCCAGAGATCAGAACCGCAAACCCAGAGATCAGAAACCCAATCCCAGAGATCAGAACCGCAAATCCAGATATCAGAACCCCAAACCCAGAGATCAGAACCCCGGACCCAGAGATTAGAGCCCCAAACCCAGAGATCAGAATGCCGAACCCAGAGATCAAAACCCCAAACCCAGAGATCAGAACCGCAAATCCAGATATCAGAACCCCAAACCCAGAGATCAGAACCCCAAACCCCAGCGATCAGAACTCCAAATCCAATGTTCAGAACCCCAAAACTTCAGGGAACATAACCCCAAAACCAGAGATCAGACCCCAAACCCCCAGAGATCAGAACCCCAAACCCAGTGAGCAGAACCGCGAACCCGGTGATCAGAACACCAAACTCCCAGAGATCTGAACCCCAAAGCCCCAGAGATCAGAACCCCAATCCCAGAGATCAGAACCCCAAATCGAATGTTCAGAACATCAAAACCCCAGAGATCAGAACCCCAAATCCAGAGATCAGAACCCGGAACCCAGAGGCCAGAACCCCAAACCCCCAGATCAGAATTCCAAACCCAGAGATCAGCATCCCGAAGCTAGAGATCAGAACCCCAAACCCCCAAAGATCAGAACCCAGAAGCCAGAGATCAGAACCCCGGACCCCTAAAGATCAGAACCCGGAAGCCAGAGATCAGAACCTTGAAATCCCAGAGATCAGAACCCCGAATCCCCAGAGATCAGAACTCCAAACCCAGAGATCAGAACCCCATAACCAGAGATCAGAACCCCAAACCACCAGAGATCAGAAACCCAAACCAAGTGATCAGAACCGCGAACCCAGAGATCAGAACACCAAACTCCCAGAGATCAGAACCCCAAAACCCAGAGATCAAAACCCCAAACCCCCAGAGATCAGAACCCCAAACCCCTAGAGATCAGAACCCCGAACCCAGAGATTAGAACCCCCGAACTCCCAGAGATCAGTACACCTAACCTCCAGAAATCAGAACTCCAACCCCCACACAGATCAGTACCCCAAAGCCACAAAGATCAGAACCTCAAATGCCGAGAGGTCAGAACACCCAGAGATCAGAACACCAAACACCCAGAGATCAGAACCCCAACTCCCAGAGATCTGAGCCCTGAATCCAGAGATCAGAACCCCAAACCAGAGATCAGACCCCCAAACCCCCAGAGATCAGAACCCAAACCCAGTGAGCAGAACCGCGAATCCGGTGATCAGAACACCAAACTCCCAGAGATCTGAACCGCAAACCCCCAGAGAACAGAACCCCAATCCCAGAGATCAGAACCCCAAATCCAATGTTCAGAACATCAAAACCCCAGAGATCAGAACCCCAAATTCAGAGATCAGAACCCAGAACCCAGAGGCCAGAACCCCAAACCCCCAGATCAGAATTCCAAACCCAGAGATCAGCATCCCGAAGCTAGAGATCAGAACCCCAAACCCCCAAAGATCAGAACCCAGAAGCCAGAGATCAGAACCCCGGACCCCCAAAGATCAGAACCCGGAAGCCAGAGATCAGAACCCTGAAATCCCAGAGATCAGAACCCCGAATCCCCAGAGACCAGACCTCCAAACCCAGAGATCAGAACCCCATAACCAGAGATCAGAACCCCAAACCCCCAGAGATCAGAAACACGAACCCGGTGATCAGAACCCCAAACCCAGAGATCAGAACCCCAAACCACCAGAGATCAGAACCCCAAACCCAGTGATCAGAACCGCGAACCCAGAGATCAGAACACCAAACTCCCAGAGATCAGAACCCCAAAGCCCAGAGATCAGAACCCCAAACCCCCAGAGATCAGAACCCAAAATCCCCAGAGATCAGAACCCCGAACCCAGAGATTAGAACCCCCGAACTCCCAGAGATCAGTACACCTAACCTCCAGAAATCAGAACTCCAACCCCCCCCAGTGATCAGTACCCCAAAGCCCCAAAGATCAGAACCTCAAATGCCGAGAGGTCAGAACACCCAGAGATCAGAACAACAAACACCCAGAGATCAGAACCCTAACTCCCAGAGATCTGAGCCCTGAATCCAGAGATCAGAACCCCGAACCCCCAGAGATCAGAACAGAAACCCCCAGAGATTACAACCCCAAAGCCCCAGAGATTAGAACCCCAAAGCCCCAGAGGCCAGAACCCCAAACCACCAGAGATCAGAACTCCAACCCCAGAGATCAGCATCCCAAAGCTAGAGATCAGAACCCCAAACACAGAGATCAGAACTCCAAACCACCAGAGATCAGAACCCCAAACCCAGTGATCAGAACCGCGAACCCAGAGATCAGAACACAAAACTCCCAAAGATCAGAACCCCACACTCCCAGAGATCAGAACTCCAAACCCCGAGAGATCAGAACCCCATACCCCCAGAGATCAGAACCACAAACCCAGAGATCAGCAGACAGAAGCTAGAGATCAGAACCCCAAACCCCCAAAGATCAGAACCGCGAACCCAGAGATCAGAACACCAAACTCCGAGAGATCAGAACCCCAAACCCCCAGAGATCAGAACGCCAACCCCCCAGAGATCAGTACCCCAAAGCCCCAGAGATCAGAACCCCGAACCCAAAGATCAGAACCCCTAACTCCAGAGAATTGAACCCCAAACCCTGAGATCAGAACGCCGAACCCTGAGAGATCAAAACACCGAACCCAGAGACCAGAACCGTCAACCCAGAGATCAGAACCCCCAGAGATTAGAACCCCAAACCCCCAGAGATCAGAACCCCAAACCCCCAGAGATCTGAGCCCTGAATCCAGAGATCAGAACGCCGAACCCCCAGAGATCAGAACAGCAAACTCCCAGAGATTAGAACCCCAAATCCCCAGAGGTTAGCACCCCAAACCCCCAGAGATCAGAACACCGAACCCAGGGATCAAAACCCCAAACCCAGAGATCAGAACCCCGAACCCAGAGATCAGAACCGCAAACCCAGAGATCAGAAACCCAATCCCAGAGATCAGAACCGCAAATCCAGATATCAGAACCCCAAACCCAGAGATCAGAACCCCGGACCCAGAGATTAGAGCCCCAAACCCAGAGATCAGAATGCCGAACCCAGAGATCAAAACCCCAAACCCAGAGATCAGAACCGCAAATCCAGATATCAGAACCCCAAACCCAGAGATCAGAACCCCAAACCCCAGCGATCAGAACTCCAAATCCAATGTTCAGAACCCCAAAACTTCAGGGAACATAACCCCAAAACCAGAGATCAGACCCCAAACCCCCAGAGATCAGAACCCCAAACCCAGTGAGCAGAACCGCGAACCCGGTGATCAAACACCAAACTCCCAGAGATCTGAACCCCAAAGCCCCAGAGATCAGAACCCCAATCCCAGAGATCAGAACCCCAAATCGAATGTTCAGAACATCAAAACCCCAGAGATCAGAACCCCAAATCCAGAGATCAGAACCCGGAACCCAGAGGCCAGAACCCCAAACCCCCAGATCAGAATTCCAAACCCAGAGATCAGCATCCCGAAGCTAGAGATCAGAACCCCAAACCCCCAAAGATCAGAACCCAGAAGCCAGAGATCAGAACCCCGGACCCCTAAAGATCAGAACCCGGAAGCCAGAGATCAGAACCTTGAAATCCCAGAGATCAGAACCCCGAATCCCCAGAGATCAGAACTCCAAACCCAGAGATCAGAACCCCATAACCAGAGATCAGAACCCCAAACCACCAGAGATCAGAAACCCAAACCAAGTGATCAGAACCGCGAACCCAGAGATCAGAACACCAAACTCCCAGAGATCAGAACCCCAAAACCCAGAGATCAAAACCCCAAACCCCCAGAGATCAGAACCCCAAACCCCTAGAGATCAGAACCCCGAACCCAGAGATTAGAACCCCCGAACTCCCAGAGATCAGTACACCTAACCTCCAGAAATCAGAACTCCAACCCCCACACAGATCAGTACCCCAAAGCCCCAAAGATCAGAACCTCAAATGCCGAGAGGTCAGAACACCCAGAGATCAGAACACCAAACACCCAGAGATCAGAACCCCAACTCCCAGAGATCTGAGCCCTGAATCCAGAGATCAGAACCCCGAACCCCCAGAGATCAGAACAGAAACCCCCCAGAGATTACAACCCCAAAGCCCCAGAGATTAGAACCCCAAACACCCAGAGATCAGAAACCCAAACCCCCAGAGATCAGAACCCCAAACACCGAGAGATCAGAACACCAAACCCCCAGAGATCAGAACCCCAAACCCCCAGAGATCAGAACACCAAACTCCCAGATATCAGATCTCCAAACACAGAGATCAGAATTCAAACCCCCAGAGATCAGAACCCCAAACCCAGTGATCAGAACAGCGAACCCAGAGATCAGAACACCAAACTCCCAAAGATCAGAACCCCAAACTCCCAGAGATCAGAACTTCAAACCCCCAGAGAACAGAACCCCAAACCCCGAGAGATCAGAACCCCATACCCCCAGAGATCAGAACCCCAAATCCAGAGATCAGCAGACCGAAGCTAGAGATCAGTACCCCAAACCCCCAAAGATCAGAACCGCGAACCCAGAGATCAGAACACCAAACTCCCAGAGATCAGAACCCCAAACCCCCAGAGATCAGAACGCCAACCCCCCAGAGACCAGTACCCCAAAGCCCCAGAGATCAGAACCCCGAACCCAAAGATCAGAACCCCTAACTCCAGAGAATTGAACCCCAAACCCTGAGATCAGAACGCCGAACCCTGAGAGATCAAAACACCGAACCCAGAGACCAGAACCGTCAACCCAGAGATCAGAACCCCGAACCCCCAGAGATTAGAACCCCAAACCCCCAGAGATCAGAACCCCAAACCCCCAGAGATCTGAGCCCTGAATCCAGAGATCAGAACCCCGAACCCCCAGAGATCAGAACAGCAAACTCCCAGAGAGCAGAACCCCAAATCCCCAGAGGTTAGAACCCCAAACCCCCAGAGATCAGAACCCCAAACTCCCAGAGATCAGAACCCCAAACCCCCAGAGATCAGAAACCCAAACCCCCTGAGATCAGAAACCCAAACCCACAGAGATCAGAACTCCAAACCCCCAGAGCTCAGAACCCCAAACCCAGTGATCAGAACAGCGAACCCAGAGATCAGAACACCAAACTCCCAAAGATCAGAACCCCAAACTCCCAGAGATCAGAACTCCAAACCCCCAGAGAACAGAACCGCAAACCCCGAGAGATCAGAACCCCATACCCCCAGAGATCAGAACCCCAAATCCAGAAATCAGCAGACCGAAGCTAGAGATCAGAACCCCAAACCCCCAAAGATCAGAACCGCGAACCCAGAGATCAGAACACCAAACTCCCAGAGATCAGAACCCCAAACCCCCAGAGATCAGAACGCCAACCCCCCAGAGATCAGTACCCCAAAGCCCCAGAGATCAGAACCCCGAACCCAAAGATCAGAACCCCTAACTCCAGAGAATTGAACCCCAAACCCTGAGATCAGAATGCCGAACCCTGAGAGATCAAAACACCGAACCCAGAGACCAGAACCGTCAACCCAGAGATCAGAACCCCGAACCCCCAGAGATTAGAACCCCAAACCCCCAGAGATCAGAACCCCAAACCCCCAGAGATCTGAGCCCTGAATCCAGAGATCAGAACCCCGAACCCCCAGAGATCAGAACAGCAAACTCCCGGAGAGCAGAACCCCAAATCCCCAGAGGTTAGAACCCCAAACCCCCAGAGATCAGAACCCCAAACCCCCAGAGATTAGAACCCCAAACCCCAGAGATCAGAAACCCAAACCCCCTGAGATCAGAAACCCAAACCCACAGAGATCAGAAAACCGAACCCAGAGATCAGAACCCCGAACCCACAGAGATCAGAACCACAAACCCAGAGATCAGAACCCCGAACCCATAGATTAGAGCCCCAAACCCCAAGAGATCAGAACACCGAACCCAGGGATCAAAACCCCAAACCCAGAGATCAGAACCCCGAACCCAGAGATCAGAACCGCAAACCCAGAGATCAGAACCGCAAACCCAGAGATCAGAACCCCAAACCCAGAGATCAGAACCGCAAATCCAGATATCAGAACCCGAAACCCAGAGATCAGAACCCCGGACCCAGAGATTAGAGCCCCAAACCCAGAGATCAGAATGCCGAACCCAGAGATCAAAACCCCAAACCCAGAGATCAGAACCGCAAATCCAGATATCAGAACCCCAAACCCAGAGATCAGAACCCCAAACCCCAGCGATCAGAACTCCAAATCCAATGTTCAGAACCCCAAAACTTCAGGGAACATAACCCCAAAACCAGAGATCAGACCCCCAAACCCCCAGAGATCAGAACCCCAAACCCAGTGAGCAGAACCGCGAACCCGGTGATCAGAACACCAAACTCCCAGAGATCTGAACCCCAAACCCCCAGAGATCAGAACCCCAATCCCAGAGATAAGAACCCCAAATCCAATGTTCAGAACATCAAAACCCCAGAGATCAGAACCCCAAATCCAGAGATCAGAACCCGGAACCCAGAGGCCAAAACCCCAAACCCCCAGATCAGAATTCCAAACGCAGAGATCAGCATCCCGAAGCTAGAGATCAGAACCCCAAACACCCAAAGATTAGAACCCAGAAGCCAGAGATCAGAACCCCGGACCCCCAAAGATCAGAACCCGGAAGCCAGAGATCAGAACCCTGAAATCCCAGAGATCAGAACCCCGAATCCCCAGAGATCAGAACTCCAAACCCAGAGATCAGAACCCCATAACCAGAGATCAGAACCCCAAACCCCCAGAGATCAGAAACACGAACCCAGTGATCAGAACCCCAAACACAGAGATCAGAACCCCAAACCACCAGAGATCAGAACCCCAAACCCAGTGATCAGAACCGCGAACCCAGAGATCAGAACACCAAACTCCCAGAGATCAGAACCCCAAAACCCAGAGATCAGAACCCCAAACCCCCAGAGATCAGAACCCCAAACCCCCAGAGATCAGAACCCCGAACCCAGAGATTAGAACCCCCGAACTCCCAGAGATCAGTACACCTAACCTCCAGAAATCAGAACTCCAACCCCCCCCACAGATCAGTACCCCAAAGTCCCAAAGATCAGAACCTCAAATGCCGAGAGGTCAGAACACCCAGAGATCAGAACACCAAACACCCAGAGATCAGAACCCCAACTCCCAGAGATCTGAGCCCTGAATCCAGAGATCAGAACCCCGAACCCCCAGAGATCAGAACAGAAACCCCCCAGAGATTACAACCCCAAAGCCCCAGAGATTAGAACCCCAAAGCCCCAGAGGCCAGAACCCCAAACCACCAGAGATCAGAACTCCAACCCCAGAGATCAGCATCCCGAAGCTAGAGATCAGAAACCCAAACACAGAGATCAGATTCCAAACCACCAGAGATCAGAACCCCAAACCCAGTGATCAGAACCGCGAACCCAGAGATCAGAACACAAAACTCCCAAAGATCAGAACCCCAAACCCCCAGAGATCAGAACTCCAAACACAGAGATCAGAACTCCAAACCCCCAGAGATCAGAACCCCAAACCCCGTGATCAGAACAGCGAACCCAGAGATCAGAACACCAAACTCCCAAAGATCAGAACCCCAAACTCCCAGAGATCAGAACTCCAAACCCCCAGAGAACAGAACCCCAAACCCCGAGAGATCAGAACCCCAAACCCCCAGAGATCAGAACCCCAAACCCAGAGATCAGCAGACCGAAGCTAGAGATCAGAACCCCAAACCCCCAAAGATCAGAACCGCGAACCCAGAGATCAGAACACCAAACTCCCAGAGATCAGAACCCCAAACCCCCAGAGATCAGAAGGCCAACCCCCCAGAGATCAGTACCCCAAAGCCCCAGAGATCAGAACCCCGAACCCAAAGATCAGAACCACTAACTCCAGAGAATTGAACCCCAAACCCTGAGATCAGAACGTCGAACCCTGAGAGATCAAAACACCGAACCCAGAGACCAGAACCGTCAACCCAGAGATCAGAACCCCGAACCCCCAGAGATTAGAACCCCAAACCCCCAGAGATCAGAACCCCAAACCCCCAGAGATCTGAACCCTGAATCCAGAGATCAGAACCCCGAACCCCCAGTGATCAGCATCCCGAAGCTAGAGATCAGAACCCCAAACACAGAGATCAGAGATCCAAACCACCAGAGATCAGAACCACAAACCCAGTGATTAGAACCGCGAACCCAGAGATCAGAACACAAAGCTCCCAAATATCAGAACCCCAAACCCCCAGAGATCAGAACACCAAACTCCCAGAGATCAGAACTCCAAACACAGAGATCAGAACTCCAAAACCCCAGAGATCAGAACCCCAAACCCAGTGATCAGAACAGCGAACCCAGAGATCAGAACACCAAACTCCCAAAGATCAGAACCCCAAACTCCCAGAGATCAGAACTCCAAACCCCCAGAGAACAGAACCCCAAACCCCGAGAGATTAGAACCCCATACCCCCAGAGATCAGAACCCCAAATCCAGAGATCAGCAGACCGAAGCTAGAGATCAGAACCCCAAACCCCCAAAGATCAGAACCGCGAACCCAGAGATCAGAACACCAAACTCCCAGAGATCAGAACCCCAAACCCCCAGAGATCAGAACGCCAACCCCCCAGAGATCAGTACCCCAAAGCCCCAGAGATCAGAACCCCGAACCCAAAGATCAGAACCCCTAACTCCAGAGAATTGAACCCCAAACCCTGAGATCAGAACGCCGAACCCTGAGAGATCAAAACACCGAACCCAGAGACCAGAACTGTCAACCCAGAGATCAGAACCCCGAACCCCCAGAGATTAGAACCCCAGACCCCCAGAGATCAGAACCCCAAACCCCCAGAGATCTGAGCCCTGAATCCAGAGATCAGAACCCCGAACCCCCAGAGATCAGAACAGAAACCCCCCAGAGATTACAACCCCAAAGCCCCAGAGATTAGAACCCCAAAGCCCCAGAGGCCAGAACCCCAAACCACCAGAGATCAGAACTCCAACCCCAGAGATCAGCATCCCGAAGCTAGAGATCAGAAACCCAAACACAGAGATCAGAACTCCAAACCACCAGAGATCAGAACCCCAAACCCAGTGATCAGAACCGCGAACCCAGAGATCAGAACACAAAACTCCCAAAGATCAGAACCCCAAACCCCCAGAGATCAGAACTCCAAACACAGAGATCAGAACTCCAAACCCCCAGAGATCAGAACCCCAAACCCCGTGATCAGAACAGCGAACCCAGAGATCAGAACACCAAACTCCCAAAGATCAGAACCCCAAACCCCCAGAGATCAGAACACCAAACTCCCAGAGATCAGAACTCCAAACACAGAGATCAGAACTCCAAACCCCCAGAGATCAGAACCCCAAACCCAGTGATCAGAACAGCGAACCCAGAGAGCAGAACTCCAAACTCCCAAAGATCAGAACCCCAAACTCCCAGAGATCAGAACTCCAAACCCCCAGAGAACAGAACCCCAAACCCCGAGAGATCAGAACCCCAAACCCCCAGAGATCAGAACCCCAAACCCAGAGATCAGCAGACCGAAGCTAGAGATCAGAAGCCCAAACCCCCAAAGATCAGAACCGCGAACCCAGAGATCAGAACACCAAACTCCCAGAGATGAGAACCCCAAACCCCCAGAGATCAGAACGCCAACCCCCCAGAGATCAGTACCCCAAAGCCCCAGAGATCAGAACCCCGAACCCAAAGATCAGAACTACTAACTCCAGAGAATTGAACCCCAAACCCTGAGATCAGAACGCCAAACCCTGAGAGATCAAAACACCGAACCCAGAGACCAGAACCGTCAACCCAGAGATCAGAACCCCGAACCCCCAGAGATTAGAACCCCAAACCCCCAGAGATCAGAACCCCAAACCTCCAGAGATCTGAACCCTGAATTCAGAGATCAGAACCCCGAACCCCCAGAGATCAGAACAGCAAACACCCAGAGATCAGAACCCCAAATCCCCAGAGGTTATAACCCCAAACCCCCAGAGATCAGAACCTCAAACCCCCAGAGATTAGAACCCCAAACTCCAGAGATCAGAAACCCAAACCCCCAGAGATCAGAACCCCAAACCCCCAGAGAACAGAACCCCAAACCCAGAGATCAGAAACCCGAACCCAGAGATCAGAACCCCGAACCCAGAGATCAGAACCCCGAACCCACAGAGATCAGAACCCCAAACCCAGAGATCAGAACCCCGAACCCATAGATTAGAGCCCCAAACCCCGAGAGATCAGAATGCCGAACCCAGAGATCAAAACCCCAAACCCAGAGATCAGAACCGCAAATCCAGATATCAGAACCCCAACCCAGAGATCAGAACCCCAAACCCCAGCGATCAGAACTCCAAATCCAATGTTCAGAACCCCAAAACTTCAGGAACATAACTCCAAAACCAGAGATCAGACCCCCAAACCCCCAGAGATCAGAACCCCAAACCCAGTGAGCAGAACCGCGAACCCGGTGATCAGAACACCAAACTCCCAGAGATCTGAACCCCAAACCCCCAGAGATCAGAACCCCAAACCCAGTGATCAGAACCGCGAACCCAGAGATCAGAATACCAAACTCCCAGAGATCAGAACCCCAAAACCCAGAGATCAGAAACCCAAACCCCCAGAGATCTGAACCCCAAACCCCCAGAGATCAGAACCCCGAACCCAGAGATTAGAACCCCCGAACTCCCAGAGATCAGTACACCTAACCTCCAGAATTCAGAACTCCAACCCCCCAAGAGATCAGTACCCCAAAGCCCCAAAGATCAGAACCTCAAATGCCGAGAGGTCAGAACACCCAGAGATCAGAACACCAAACATCCAGAGAACAGAACCCCAACTCCCAGAGATCTGAGCCCTGAATCCAGAGATCAGAACCCCGAACCCCCAGAGATCAGAACAGAAACCCCCCAGAGATTACATCCACAAAGCCCCAGAGATTAGAACCCCAAAGCCCGAGAGGCCAGACCCCAAACCACCAGAGATCAGAACTCCAACCCCAGAGATCAGCATCCCGAAGCTAGAGATCGGAACCCCAAACACAGAGATCAGAACTCCAAACCACCAGAGATCAGAACCCCAAACCCAGTGATCAGAACCGCGAACCCAAAGATCAGAACCCAAACTCCCAGAGATCAGAACTCCAAACCACCAGAGAACAGAATCCCAAACCTCGAGAGATCAGAACCCCAAACCCCCAGAGATCAGCACCCCAAACCCAGAGATCAGCAGACCGAAGCTAGAGATCAGATCCCCAAACCCGCAAAGATCAGAACCGCGAACCCAGAGATCAGAACACCAAACTCCCAGAGATCAGAACCCCAAACCCCCAGAGATCAGAACGCCAACCCCCCAGAAATCAGTACCCCAAAGCCCCAGAGATCAGAACCCCGAACCCAAAGATCAGAACCACTAACTCCAGAGAATTGAACCCCAAACCCTGAGATCAGAACGCCGAACCCTGAGAGATCAAAACACCGAACCCAGAGACCAGAACCGTCAACCCAGAGATCAGAACCCTGAACCCCCAGAGATTATAACCCCAAACCTCCAGAGATCAGAACCTTAAAACCCCCAGAGATCTGAACCCTGAATCCAGAGATCAGAACCCCGAACCCCCAGAGATCAGAACAGCAAACACCCAGAGATCAGAATCCCAAATCCCCAGAGGTTAGAACCCCAAACCCCCAGAGATCAGAACCTCAAACCCCCAGAGATTAGAACCCCAAACTCCAGAGATCAGAAACCCAAACCCCCAGAGATCAGAAACCCAAACCCCCAGAGATCAGAACCCCAAACCCAGTGATCAGAGCCGCGAACCCAGAGATCAGAACACAAAACTCCCAAAGATCAGAACCCCAAACTCCCAGAGATCAGAACTCCAAACCCCCAGAGAACAGAACCCCAAACCCCGAGAGATCAGAACCCCATACCCCCAGAGATCAGAACCCCAAACCCAGAGATCAGCAGACCGAAGCTAGAGATCAGAACCCCAAACCCCCAAAGATCAGAACCGCGAACCCAGAGATCAGAACACCAAACTCCGAGAGATCAGAACCCCAAACCCCCAGAGATCAGAACACCGAACCCAGAGATTAGAACCCCCGAACTCCCAGAGATCAGTACACCTAACCTCCAGAAATCAGAACTCCAACCCCCCCCAGTGATCAGTACCCCAAAGCCCCAAAGATCAGAACCTCAAATGCCGAGAGGTCAGAACACCCAGAGATCAGAACACCAAACACCCAGAGATCAGAACCCCAACTCCCAGAGATCTGTGCCCTGAATCCAGAGATCAGAACCCCGAACCCCCAGAGATCAGAACAGAACCCCCAGAGATTACAACCCCAAAGCCCCAGAGATTAGAACCCCAAAGCCCCAGAGGCCAGAACCCCAAACCACCAGAGATCAGAACTCCAACCCCAGAGATCAGCATCCCGAAGCTAGAGATCAGAACCCCAAACACAGAGATCAGAACTCCAAACCACCAGAGATCAGAACCCCAAACCCAGTGATCAGAACCGCGAACCCAGAGATCAGAACACAAAACCCCCAAAGATCAGAACCCCAAACTCCCAGAGATCAGAACTCCAAACCCCCAGAGAACAGAACCCCAAACCCCGAGAGATCAGAACCCCATACCCCCAGAGATTAGAACCCCAAACCCAGAGATCAGCAGACCGAAGCTAGAGATCAGAACCCCAAACCCCCAAAGATCAGAACCGCGAACCCAGAGATCAGAACACCAAACTCCGAGAGATCAGAACCCCAAACCCCCAGAGATCAGAACGCCAACCCCCCAGAGATTAGTAACCCAAAGCCCCAGAGATCAGAACCCTGAACTCAAAGATCAGAACACCTAACTCCAGAGAATTGAACCCCAAACCCTGAGATCAGAACGCCGAACCCTGAGAGATCAAAACACCGAACCCAGAGACCAGAACCGTCAACCCAGAGATCAGAACCCCCAGAGATTAGAACCCCAAACCCACAGAGAGCAGAACCCCAAACCCACAGAGATCTGAGCCCTGAATCCAGAGATCAGAACACCGAACCCCCAGAGATCAGAGCAGCAAACTCCCAGAGATCAGAACCCCAAATCCCCAGAGGTTAGAACCCCAAACCCCCAGAGATCAGAACACCGAACCCAGGGATCAAAACCCCAAACCCAGAGATCAGAACCCCGAACCCAGAGATCAGAACCGCAAACCCAGAGATCAGAACCCCAAACCCAGAGATCAGAACCGCAAATCCAGATATCAGAACCCCAAACCCAGAGATCAGAACCCCGGACCCAGAGATTAGAGCCCCAAACCCAGAGATCAGAATGCCGAACCCAGAGATCAAAACCCCAAACCCAGAGATCAGAACCACAAATCCAGATATCAGAACCCCAAACCCAGAGATCAGAACCCCAAACCCCAGCGATCAGAACTCCAAATCCAATGTTCAGAACCCCAAAACTTCAGGGAACATAACCCCAAAACCAGAGATCAGACCCCCAAACCCCCAGAGATCAGAACCCCAAACCCAGTGAGCAGAACCGCGAACCCGGTGATCAGAACACCAAACTCCCAGAGATCTGAACCCCAAACCCCCAGAGATCAGAACCCCAATCCCAGAGATCAGAACCCCAAATCCAATGTTCAGAACATCAAAACCCCAGAGATCAGAACCCCAAATTCAGAGATCAGAACCCGGAACCCAGAGGCCAGAACCCCAAACCCCCAGATCAGAATTCCAAACCCAGAGATCAGCATCCCGAAGCTAGAGATTAGAACCCCAAACCCCCAAAGATCAGAACCCAGAAGCCAGAGATCAGAACCCCGGACCCCCAAAGATCAGAACCCGGAAGCCAGAGATCAGAACCCTGAAATCCCAGAGGTCAGAACCCCGAATCCCCAGAGATCAGAACTCCAAACCCAGAGATCAGAACCCCATAACCAGAGATCAGAACCCCAAACCCCCAGAGATCAGAAACACGAACCCAGTGACCAGAACCGCAAACCCAGAGATCAGAACCCCAAACCACCAGAGATCAGAACCCCAAACCAAGTGATCAGAACCGCGAACCCAGAGATCAGAACACCAAACTCCCAGAGATCAGAACCCCAAAACCCAGAGATCAGAACCCCAAACCCCCAGAGATCAGAACCCCAAACCCCCAGAGATCAGATCCCCGAACCCAGAGATTAGAACCCCCGAACTCCCAGAGATCAGTACACCTAACCTCCAGAAATCAGAACTCCAACCCCCACACAGATCAGTACCCCAAAGCCCCAAAGATCAGAACCTCAAATGCCGAGAGGTCAGAACACCCAGAGATCAGAACACCAAACACCCAGAGATCAGAACCCCAACTCCCAGAGATCTGAGCCCTGAATCCAGAGATCAGAACCCCGAACCCCCAGAGATCAGAACAGAAACCCCCCAGAGATTACAACCCCAAAGCCCCAGAGATTAGAACCCCAAACACCCAGAGATCAGAACCCCAAACCCCCAGAGATCAGAACCCCAAACACCGAGAGATCAGAACCCCAAACCCCCAGAGATCAGAACCACAAACCCCAAGAGATCAGAACCACAAACCCAGTGATTAGAACACCAAATCCCGAGAGATCAGAACCCCAAACCCCCAGAGATCAGAACCCCAAACCCCCAGATATCAGAACCACAAACCCCAAGAGATCAGAACTCCAAACCCCCAGAGATCAGAACCACAAACCCCAAGAGATCAGAACTCCAAACCCCCAGAGATCAGAACCCCAAACCCCCAGAGATCAGAACCCCGAACCCAGAGATTAGAACCCCCGAACTCCCAGAGATCAGTACACCTAACCTCCAGAAATCAGAACTCCAACCCCCCCAGAGATCAGTACCCCAAACCCCCAGAGAGCAGAACCTCAAATGCCGAGAGGTCAGAACTCCAAACCCCCAGAGATCAGAACCCCAAACCCAGAGATCAGAACCCCGAACCCAGATGCCAGAACCCCAAACCCCCAGAGATCAGAACTCCAAACCCAGAGATCAGCATCCCGAAGCTAGAGATCAGAACACCAAACCCCCAAAGATCAGAACCCGGATCCAGAGATCAGAACCCCGAAATCCCAGAGATCAGAACTCCAAACACAGAGATCAGAACCCCATAACCAGAAATCAGAGCCTCGAACCCCCAGAGATCAGAACACCAAACCCCCAGAGATCAGAACCACGAACCCAGTGATCAGAACCCTAAACCCAGAGATCAGAACTCCAAACCACCAGAGATCAGAACCCCAAACCCAGTGATCAGAACCGCGAACCCAGAGATCAGAACACAAAACTCCCAAAGATCAGAACCCCAAACTCCCAGAGATCAGAACTCCAAACCCCCAGAGAACAGAACCCCAAACCCCGAGAGATCAGAACCCCAAACCCCCAGAGATCAGAACCCCAAACCCAGAGATCAGCAGACCGAAGCTAGAGATCAGAACCCCAAACCCCCAAAGATCAGAACCGCGAACCCAGAGATCAGAACACCAAACTCCCAGAGATCAGAACCCCAAACCCCCAGAGATCAGAACGCCAACCCCCCAGAGATCAGTACCCCAAAGCCCCAGAAGTCAGATCCTCAAATGCCCAGAGGTCAGAACCCCCAGAGATCAGAACCCCGAACCCAGAGATCAGAACACCAAACACCCAGAGATCAGAACCCCAACTCCCAGAGATCTGAGCCCTGAATCCAGAGATCAGAACCTCAAACCTCCAGAGATCAAAATCCCGAACCCAGACATCAGAACCCCGAACCCCCAGAGATCAGAACCCCAAACCCCCAGAGATCAGAACCCCGAAGCCCCAGAGATCAAAACCCCAAACCCAGAGTTCAGAACTCCACACCCCCAGAGATCAGAATCCCAAACCCCGAGAGATCAGAATGCCAAACCGAGTGATCAGAACCCCAAACCCCCAGAGGTCAGAAGCCCAAATCCAGAGATCAGAACCTCAAACACCCAGAGATCAGCACCCTGAACCCAGAGGTCAGCCCCAAACCCCCAGAAATGAGAACTCCGAAGCGAGAGATCAGAACCCCAAACCCACAGATCAGAACCCTGAACCCCAGAGTGCAGAACCTGGAACCCCCAGAGATCAGAACCCCAAACCCCCAGAGATCAGAACCGCAAAACCAGAGTTCAGAACCCCAAACCCAGAGATCAGAACCTCAAAACCCCAGAGATCAGAACCCCAAACCCAGAGATCAGAACCCTAAACCCAGAGATCAGAACCCTAAACCTAGAGATCAGAACCCCAAACCCAGAGATCAGAACCCCAAACCCAGAGATCAGAACCCTAAACCCAGAGATCAGAACCCCAAACCCCCAGCGGTCTGAACCCTGAACCCCCAGAGATCAGAACCCCCAATGATCAGAAGCCTGCACCTCCAGTCGAGAGCTCTGATACATTCCACGAATGGGCAGGGTAGTTTGCATTCACTATGATGGTTGAAAGTTGTTTCACTCACCCAATGATGATTGAAATTAGTTGTAATGACAGCCGGTCCCAGGGATCGAGCAGGATTCATGCTGCATCCAGTAAATCCAATCTGCAAACATTGAGTGACAGCACAGTGAGGGGTTATCACAGCTTCCCGCACAGGCTGACAAACTCTGGGGATTTCGGCACAAATCTACAGCACTCTGTCACAACAGACCATCTCGACTGCAAATCAGCCGGAGCTCTTCGCCTTCTACAGGTTAATGCAGGCGTGGTTGCAGAAATAGATACATTAGACTAATTAATAACTGAGCACAAATATAAGCCTCAGGCATTTCTTACCTAATGTTAAATCCAAGGTGTTAGAAACAGGGACAAAGGCAGAAATTGTACAAACCATTGATTGGGCAGCCGCTGGGGTAGAGCCAAGAGAGGGAACTTCTTTAGAGCTGGGAGGGTAAAGAGAGACTGTGACTGAGGGGCTGTGACTGGGCGGGGCTGTGACTGAGGGGCTGTGACTGGGAGGGGCTGTGACTGGGAGGGGCTGTGACTGGGGGGCTGTGACTGGGAGGGTCTGTGAATGAAGGGCTGTAATTGAGTGGGGCTGTGACTGTGAGGGACTGATACTGGTCGGGGCAGTGACTGGGTGGGGCAGTACTATGTCCCGGGGTGGTGTCCCCGGGGGAGTGTGTGTGTCCCAGGGGATTGTGTGTCCCAGGAGAGTGTGTGTCCCGGGGGGAGTGTGTGTCCCGGGGGGAGTGTGTGTCCCGGGGGGAGTCTGTGTCCCAGGGGGAATCTGTGTCCCGGGGCAGTGCGTGTCCCGGGGGGAGTCTGTGTCCCGGGGGGAGTCTGTGTCCTGGGGGAGTGTGTGTCCCGGGGGGAGTGTGTGTCCCGGGGCGGGGAAGTGTCCCCGGGGAGTGTGTGTCCCGGGGGGAGTGTGTCTATTCCGAGGGGAGTGTGTCTGTCCTGAGGGGAGTGTGTGTGTCCCGTGGGGAGTGTGTCTGTCCCGAGGGGAGTGTGTCTGTCCCGAGGGGAGTGTGTCTGTCCCAGGGGGCGTGTGTCTGTCCCGAGGGGAGTGTGTCTGTCCGGGGGTGAGTGTATCTGTTCCGAGGGGAGTGTGTCTGTCCCGAGGGGAGTGTGTGTCCCGGGCGGAGTGTCCCAGGGGGAGTGTGTGTCTTAGGGGAACTTTGTGTGTCCCGGGAGGAGTCTGTGTCCCGGGAGGAGACTGTGTCCCAGGGAGTGTGTGTCCCAAGGGAGTGTGTGTCCCGGGGAGTGTGTGTCCCGGGGGAGTGTGCGTCCTGGGGGGAGTGTGTGTCCCGGGGGGAGTCTGTGTCCCAGGGGAGTGCGTGTCATAGGGGGAGTGTGTGTCCCAGGGGGAGTGTGTGTCCCGGGGTGGGAGGGGGGTGGGGGTGGTGTGTCCCCAGGGTGAGTGCGTGTCCTGGGGGGAGTGTCCCCGAGGGAGTGAGTGTCCCGGGGGAGTGTGTGTGTCCTGGGGGGAGTGTCCCAGGAGAGTGTGTGTCCCGGGGGCGTGTGTGTCCCGTGGGGAGTGTGTATCGAGGGGGGAGTGATGTGTCCCGGGGGAGTGTGTCTGTCTCGGGGGGAGTGTGTGTCCCGAGGGGAGTGTGTGGCCCGGGGGGGAGTGTGTCCCTCCCACGGAGTGTGTGTGTCCCGCGGGAGTGTCCCAGAGGGAGTGTGTGTCCCGATGGAGCGTGTGTCCTGCGGCGGTTGGCGGGGGGCAGGAGGGTGTGTGTGTGTCGAGGGGAGTGTGTGTCCTGCGGGGGGGGGGAGCGTGTGTCCCGGGGGGGAAGGCTGTGTGTATCTCGGCGGGTGTGTGTGTCTCTGGTGGCGTGTCTCCGGGGGAAGTGTGTGTCCCGAGGAAGTGTTTGTCCACGGGGCCGGAGGTGGGGGTGCAGGGGGGGGTGGGCGGGGAAGTGTATCCTGAGGGAGTGTCCCTGGGGGGAATGTGTGTCCCCGGGGGGAGTGTGTGTCCCGGGGGAGTGCATGTCCCGGGGGAGTGCGTGTCCCGGGGCAGTGTGTGTCCCGGGGGAGTGTGTGTCCCGGCAGGGGGGGAGTGTGTGTCCCGGGGGAGCGTTTGTCCCGAGGGAGTATTTGTCCACGGGGCCGGGGCTGGGGGGTGGCGGCGGGCGGGGAGGTGTGTCCTGAGGGAGTGTCCCTGCGGGGAGTGTGTGTCCCAGGGGAGTGTGTGTCCCGGGGGAGTGTTTGTCCCGGGGAGAGTGTGTGTCCCGGGGAGAGTGTGTGTCCCGGGGAGAGTGTGTGTCCCGGGGAGAGTGTGTGTCCCGGGGGAGTGTGTGTCCCGGGGGAGTGTGTGTCCCGGGGGAGTGTATGTCCCGGGGGGAGTATTGTGCGGTGTCACTGATTTGTTGGTCTGATGAATAAAAGGAACAAATGGAATCATTCTTACCGCCACCAAATGTCCAAGGGTGACGGATGCTCCAAGGGCCACGTGTGCGGAACCTTCAAAGCTGCTTTTCTTGTGTGAGACGGCGAAGACACACAGTACAAGCTGGAAGGTGACAATGATCTCTACTCCCAGGGCCTGTGTCTCTGTCACTCCCGGAGAAAGCTATGGAGTAAATTGGGCAGGATTACACACTTGTACAGATTCAGCAATAGGCCCCAGAGCTTCAGTAGATTTTATGCTGCAAACTGCTCGAGATGAACAACCTCAAATCACTAGCACCGTGGCTGCAGTGTGTACCATCTACAAGATGCACTGCAGCAACTCGCCAAGGCTTCTTCGGCAGCACTTCCCAAACCCGTGACCTCTAGCCCCTTGCAGGACAAAGGCAGCAGCCGGATGGGAACACCACCACCTCCACGTTCCCCTCCAAGTCACACACCATCCTGACTCGGAAATATATCGGCCGTTCCTTCATCTTCACTAGGTCACAATCCTGGAACTCCCTCCCTTACAGCACTGTGGGAGCACCTTCATGACACAGACTGCAGCAGTTCAAGAAGACGGCTGACCACCACCTTCCCAAGGGCGATTGGGGATGGGCAATAAATGCCGGCCTTGCCAGTGATGCACACATCCCGTGAATGAACAAATTAATAAAGTATTGTAATGGGGATCTGACCAGCTGGGGTGGCAGGGTAAGCTGTGTAATGGAGGCTGGGTGGTATTAGAGGCTGAATAATGGAGGCATTATCTGTTATCCTGAATGCTCATACTTATTTAATCTTCCACAGACTTTCCTATTGTGAACACCTCCCACAGCCCAGGTTCAATAAACCGCATCACCAACGCCTCTCCTCGCATTGAATCTTCTTCTAGCGCCCACTAACCACAGGGTCTGGAATTGTCCCATCGACCCAAAGTCCCTGCCATTCCCAGGGCCGGATCTCACTGACAGTCCATGGGAGCGCAGTGCTCACACACAGCTCTCTGTTCAGGCTGGGTGGGTAATCAAGTGGCTCATGTGTGGATCCATGCCGGGAGTAATGGGTTAGCGGGGATACAATCCTGGGGAGGCGGGGGGGGGGAAGGGTACAATCCTGGGGGGGGGGTACAATCCTGGGGGGGTGAAAGGGTACAATCCTTGGGGGGGGTAAATGGTACAATCCTGGGGGGGGAAAGGGTACAATCCTGGGGGGGACAATCCTGGGGGGGGTACAATTCTGGAAGGGGGGTATAATCCTGGGGGGGGTACAATCCTGGGGGGGTAACAATCATGGGGGGGATATTATCCTGGGAGGGGTACAATCCTGGGGGGGGGGGTACAATCCTGCGGGGAGTATAATCCTGGGGGGTATAATCCGGGGGGGTACAATCCTGGGAGGGGGTAAAATCCCGGGGGGGGTATAATCCTGGGGGGCGGGCTACAATCCTGGGGGGGTATAATCCTGGGGGGTATAATCCTGGGGGTGTATAATCCTGGGGGGGTATAATCCTGGGCGGTATAATCCTGGGGGGTATAATCCTGGGGGGGTAACAATCCTGGGGAGGGGGTACAATCCTGGGGGGGGGGTGTACAATCCTGGGGGGGGTACAATCCTGGGGGGGTATAATCCTGGGGGGGGTATAAACCTTGGGGGGGATAATCCTGGGGGGGGTACAATCCTGGGGGGAGTATAATCCTGGGGGGTATAATCCGGGGGGGTACAATCCTGGGAGGGGGTATAATCCTGGTGGGTGGTTAATCCTAGGGGGGGGTACAATCCTGGGGGGGTACAGTCCTGGGGGGGTGAAGTCCTGGGGGGTATAGTCCTGGGGGGGTATAGTCCTGGGGGGTATAATCCTGGGGGGGTATAATCCTGAGGGGTATAATCCTGGGGGGGTACAATCCAGCGGGGGGGTAACAATCCTGGGGGGTATAATCCTGGGGGGGGTATAATCCTGGGGGGTATAATCCTGGGGTGGGGGTTACAATCCTGGGGGGGTATTATCCTGGGGGGGATTATTCTGGGGGGGGGTACAATCCTGGGGGGTATAATCCTGGGGGGTATAATCCGGGCGGGTACAATCCTGGGAGGGGGTACAATCCCGGGGGGGTATAATCCTGGTGGGGGGTTAATCCTAGGGGGGGTACAATCCTGGGGGGGTACAGCCTGGGGGGGGTGTAGTCCTGGGGGGTATAGCCCTGGGGGGGTATAGTCCTGGGGGGTATAATCCTGAGGGGGTATAATCCTGGGGGGGGTACAATGCAGCGGGGGGGGGGTAACAATCCTGGGGGGGTATAATCCTGGGGGGGATATAATCCTGGGGAGTATAATCCTGGGGGGTATAATCCTGGGGGGGTACAATCCCGGGGGTGTATAATCCTGGTGGGGGGTTAATCCTAGGGGGGGTACAATCCTGGGGGGGTACAGCCTGGGGGGGGTGTAGTCCTGGGGGGTATAGCCCTGGGGGGGTATAGTCCTGGGGGGTATAATCCTGAGGGGGTATAATCCTGGGGGGTACAATGCAGCGGGGGGGGGGTAACAATCCTGGGGGGGTATTATCCTGGGGGGGATTATCCTGGAGGGGGGGTACAATCCTGGGGGGGGTATAATCCTGGGGGGGGGGTATTATGCTGGGGGGCATTATCCTGGGGGGGGTACAATCCTGGGGGGGATACAATCCTGGGCGTTACAATCCTGGGCGGTATAATCCTGGGGGGTGATAATCCGGGGGGGTACAATCCTGGGGGGGTACAATCCTGGGGGGTGTAATCCTGGGGGGGTACAATCCTGGGGGGTACAATCCTGGGGGGGTACAATCCTGGGGGGGCACAATCCTGGGGGGGTACAATCCTGGGAGGGTACAATCCTGGGGGGTACAATCCATGGGGGTACAATCATGGGGGTACAATCCTGGGGATACAATCCTGGGGGGTACAATTCTGGGGGGGTATAATCCTAGGGAGGGTACAATCCTGGGGGGGTATAATCCTGGGGGTTATAATCCTGGGGGGAGGGGTTACAATCCTGGGCGGGTACAATCCATGGGGGTAGAATCCTGGGGGTACAATCCTGGGGATACAATCCTGGGGGGTACAATTCTGGGGGGGTATAATCCTAGGGAGGGTATAATCCTGGGGGGGTATA